>NC_056744.1:717533501-717748501 GCF_019279795.1 Protopterus annectens
CAATGACATCTATCACAGTCTGTACACAGGCCAAGGTACATATTAACAAAACGCACACTGCCGACAATCACCATAAGTACACAGACCTCAGTACTCTACACACAACCACAGAATGTCCAGGTTATGTCATCAAATATAATCCCTACTATACATAACATGTGCAGCAGTCTGATATCTCACTGGCTTGTTATCAGATATGATGTCACTAATTATGTAGTACAGCACAAAATCACCCCTTACTGCATGACATATGTACAATGGTTGACAGGGTTGTGGCTGGAGGCACATACACAAGGCCAATATTGACATGTTGCTGTGATAACCTCATACATTTACTGTTGTAACAGGGTTTGTTGCAACATATGTCCTGTGTAGGATATGAAGTCAGTAACTCTCACGGCTGTCACCATCTACAGATTGCAATCCTCACACTACCTTCTGCAGTTCACATATAGGTGCTCTGTGGGTAACACCAGAAACAAAAGGCACCACACACTGGCCAGTCTGCAGATGACCCCGGAGATGGGTGTTCCCTCATAAACTTAGCACTGACATGACAGGTATGAAAACATGTAGGACAGCTATATCCACACACACCCATTTAAACCAACTTTACTCCAAATGCAGTATAGTAGCACTTACAGTCTGTAGTCAGGTTAGGCACATCCCCCTCCTGTGTGTTGCCCTGTTTCCACAGTGTATGTTGTTAGAGGTAAATCCCCAATCCATCTGAGATGCTGTTTGCCAAACAACAGATCGAGTTCCTGCTCACAGTGAATGAAAGGCCCAACACCAACATGATGTTCCTAGATATTGGTGTGTGTGTCCATGCAATTGGCTATGGGAATGTTACCACAGCTGTTCCATGTGCAATCAGCTAGAGAGGGCTGCAATTCATGCAGAGGCCATCAGCTGATTCTGATCATCACTTTAAATACACATGCTGCTGCCTAAGCAATGCAGGTGTAAGTCTCCACATCCACCAGAGAGGGAGTGAGAGAAACAGACAGAAGCACAGAAAAGCCAGGGAGGAGTGGGAGAGTAAAACCTAAGCATGTGTGTGTCACACACCTACCAGTACAGGGTATCAAACCCCTGACGACTATGTAGTGCTATCAAATGTCCATCACATGTCCATCCAGTTATTGGATGCGCCACATAGGTTACATGTTGGGGAGCCCTCAGAGCATATATATGATGGTAAGTGACATCTGCAACAGGGATATGGTAGGTATGTGGTAGGTGTATTACACGTGCCTGTCCACATGAACAGGTGTCAGCGTCAACACAGCCACACTCTCACAGGGATGCACACACAATGACACACCTGGCAGGGCCAGGAATACAACTCATCACTAGTGGAATTGCCACAACACAGTACTGTTCAGGTATCACATGCACCACAGGGGTCATACGGAGGTTATATGTGCAAAGGGTATGTGGAGGTGTCTGACATCAGACAGCATGCTTCAGTATGCCAATGGGGGTTGTAGTGATTGTAAATGTAGTCATCAGCATCATACACCACACACACAGACATGGGTGCCAGTAGTGAAATGAATGGGTGCACTGCTTCACGGGTGTGTTGTGGTCGACGGTGCCAGATGGCTATACAAGGCTAGGTGATGGTTATACCTTGGCATCAGGCCACATGACAATGGTCTACAATGTGGCTGAAGGGTGTAGTGTCTGGAGTTGCCCACACCGGTGGCTATTGTATTCACCATCCAGCACCTGAGTGACTATTGTGTGTGGCCTATGCTGTGAATTGCTTGCCATGTATGTGTTCCATAGTCCATGATATGGACAGTGTCTGGGATGTGCACACCTCCCATATGCATGTACAGTGACATGTGGAACGGTACCTGGGGTGTCTGGCCCATGTTGTGTATACAGATTGTTATCATCAGATGTGCCAGTCCTGACCTCATGTGGCGGGAACTGTTAATGGACAGCAAGTTGACCCTGCACCAACATTGATAGCATGATAACAGTATTCCCTGGTCTCAGTGGCATCTTTCCATACAGGGCTTGTGTTTCAGGCATGGTATGTCCTTCGTGGGTCACATTTGATGGCACCACAGGTGTTGCAGGTGTCCAGTGGGGAACATGGGGGAGGTGCACTGTAGGCATGTACATGCTGGACTGATGGACAGGGTGCCATACCCTCTGTAGCCCACTGCAATCACACCATGGTTACTATCAGTGGGCAATATGCAGGGTACTACCAACATAGTGGCTAGGCAAATGTGTGTGTATATGAGACATGGGTTGAGAGTGTTCCCTGGATAATACAAGGGTTGATAACATTGTTCAGCTGGCATTGATGTCATATTTAGGGGTATGGATTTACACCCCAACCTCTCAGCTATTTCACATCTGTTATCCCTGTACGGTGGACATTGTGATATATAACTGGCCCACCATATAAGAAGTTTGCAAAACCTGCTCCACATTGAGTCCAGTTGCTACACACTCACAACCACCTCCACACAGGATATGAATGACAAACACAGACAGACACACACACACACACACACACACACACACACACACACACACACACACACACACACACACACACACACACACACACACAGACACACACACACCTGTCATGTCTGGGATTAGACCTCCTACCTAACTAGTATATTACACTACAGCACTACGCCATTATAGGATGTGCCACATAGAATACTGGAGTACTCCTTCCCCAAAGGTGTATTTCACAGTGAATGACATCAGCAGGATTGCCAAAGTAGGGCATTTGAATTGTACTGAGTGTGACTAGCCTAAAATTCACTGCTCCCTACACAGACATAGAAACACACAAAACATCCACAATTGCCATGTGTGGGAATAGAACCCCTACAAGAGTTCTATATCACACTACAGCATGATGCTGTTATAGGACGCACCATGGGGATTGCTGGAGTGCCCCTTCCCCAAAGGTGTATATCACAGTGAATGACATCATTACGATTGCCAAAGTAGGGCATTTGAATTGTACTGAGTGCGACTAGCCTAAAATGCATTGCTCTCTTCACACACAAATACAAACACACAGACACAATTGCCAAGTCTGGGATTAGAACTCCTGCCTAACTATTTTATCATACTAAAGCTGTATGCAGTTATGAAATGGGCTATGGAGATTACTGGGCTACAACCTTCCCAGATGTGTATTTCTAGGTGGATGACATCAGCAGCCTTGCCAAAGTAGGGCATTTGAATTGTAGGGAGTGTGAGCAGCCTAAAAGCAATTGCTCTCTACACAGACAGGGACACACACACACACACACACACACACACACACACACACACACACACACACACACACACACACACACACACACACAACACACACTTGCCAAGTCTGGGATTAGAACTCCTACCTAACTGTTTTATCACACTACAGCAGTACGCAGTTATGGGATGCGCTATGGAGATTACTGGGCTACACCCTTCCCAGAGGTGTATTTCTAGGTGGATGACATCAGCAGCCTTGACAAAGTAGGGCATTTGAATTGTAGGAAGTGTGAGCAGCCTAAAAGCAATTGCTCTCTACACACACACACACACACACACACACACACACACACACACACACACACACACACACACACACACTTGCCAAGTCTGGAATTATAATTCCTACCTAACTATTTTATCACACTACAGCAGTATGCAGTTACGGGACACGCTATGGAGATTACTGGGCTACAACCTTCCCAGATGTGTATTTCTAGGTGGATGACATCAGCAGCCTTACCAAAGTAGAGCATTTGAATTGCAGGGAGTATGACTTCCCTAAAAAGCATTGCTGTCTACACAGAAAGAGACACACACACACGCGCACACACACACACACACACACACACACACACACACACACACACACACACACACACACACACACACACACACACACACACACACACACAAACACACACACACTCACCATGTCTGGGATTGGAACTCCTAACTAACCAGCAGTACGCAGTTATAGGACACGCTATGGAGATTACTGGGCTACAACTCTCCCAAAGGTGTATTTCACAGTGGATGGGCTCAGCAGGCTTAACATAGTAAGGCTATGGGGAGGGCAGTGTGTATGCATGGGCCATAACCCATTCATCTAGAGGTTGACACACCACATGCAGACACACACAGGGTCATATTTCACAGGTACATGTATACAGCTGCTAGATGACTACTTCCTTGTACAGTCATGTTGCACAGCTAGCACTTGCACCACATAGTCTGTAATGCTGACAGATACTGGTGGCTATTATCTACAGTAAGTGACATCTGAACTTCATGTGGTTGTGGCCCTTTGGCTGTGTGCTGGGTGGGAGAGGCCTGGATGGCTCCTTGTCACTGTCACCCTCTTCCACACATCTATGTACATCTACCTTTGGCTTATTATAGTGTGTTGTCCTTAGATATATGTCTGTATTCCTATCCACTGTGTGCAAAGCATGAGTAGTGCATACTGAGGAGTGTCTGCACTAACATCTATGACTGCCAGATATGTCTGGTCCACTGGTGTTTGCAGACATGGTCTTCATTTGTTTAAGTGTGTGAGCATGCCCAGTATGACCTTTCAGTATGCTGTTGACTGACATTGCCTTCATTTCTCTAAGTGTGTGAGCATGCCCACTATGCCCATCTGTATTGAATGTGTGGATCGAGTCCAGGTAGTTTGTACTGCAGTGCAGACCTTTGTGTTGTACACCTAGAGGTAGCATACTGTTTCTGCGGGGTATCAGTCGATCATTTGGAAATATGGGGACAAACTGTTCAGGGGATAGTGTGTACTGCAGGTGATTGTGTCTGTGCTGCTTCAGCTGCATGGTACTGCTGTTAGCAGAGATATTCAGACATATACTGTTATACACAGTGATGTTTTCTGTCCTCATGCAGGTGGACATTCTTGCTCACAGTATTGTCTTGGGGGAAAAGGGTGACTACAGCTGTGTCCAGTATTGTGGGCAGACACCTACGTATTCATGGTAAGTTATGCCATTCTGGAGGGGGAACTGTAGAAACCTGGTGCTGGGTTTGTGTATCCGGTTCAGCACCTTGGTACAGTACTGGCAGAGGATCCCATACTTGTACGCCCATCAGCATGACAGTATGAGCTTATCTTGCTGTGGCAATGCCTCACAACTGGTACAGATTTGCACAGGTCAGCCAGGGGCAGGGGCCATGGGACAGGACATTTACCCTATTGTAGTGTACGGGCAGGTGTGTAGCCACCCATGTATGTGATTGCAGCCAGGGATAGTGTGTGCACACAGCTT
This sequence comes from Protopterus annectens, assembly GCF_019279795.1. Taxonomy (NCBI): domain Eukaryota; kingdom Metazoa; phylum Chordata; order Ceratodontiformes; family Protopteridae; genus Protopterus; species Protopterus annectens. The sequence goes on from NC_056744.1 coordinate 717,538,808, forward strand.
GGTGTCGGACTCTGCACATTTCCATGCTGCTCATGCTCCTACCCCCCTCTGTTATTCTAACCTCTTCCATACATTATGCATACATTCTCTGATACTTTCCCTAAGGGTATCGCCCCATCACAGGTGTGTGTTAGTGTTGGTCCATAGTTCATGCAGTGGGATATGTTGGACATGTTACTGTGGTTTGTCCACATGGTCTTGCATATGGTTTATGTGAAGTGTGTTATGTTGTTATTTGGGTGTCCGTGACATAACATGCAATGGCAGTACGTGTGAGACACAGGCATTTGGCAGATGCCTGTGGGGCCTTAGGTGTTGCTGCATGCCAGATGTGGCAGGCTGTTGCATTCTGTCAGTCCTACAGTCCTAGACCACCATACAGTATATTCCCCTGGGGTGACAGGGTAGGTGTGATAGGTGTTCATGCCAATACCTCCTAACAGTCTTGCTCAGGTGGTGTGGAGTCCGGCTGGGTGATACCTACCGCTAGGGACACACCTGCATGAGACACCTGCACTGCATGCTGCAGTCTTCCGCTATTGCCATATACAGGTGGGGTCTTACTGTATCCATTCCCCACAGCAGGGATATGACCAGAGAGGTGCCTGTGGGTGGTGTTTGAATGAGCTGGGTGCATGTGTGCTATTGGCACTATTTGCATCTGACACACACATATGCATTGGGCATTCCGGTTGTGCTTGCATGTGCAGGTACATCAGCTGTTTCCTAATACATCAGTACTACCTCCTTTGTGATCTGCGAGTGTTTGGGCAGAAAACACCAGTATCCCCTACTACAGGACCAAATAATGTGATGCATACCTGTATGTACGTTTCCAAGGGTGTGTCCATTTCACAGTGAGACAATATATACTGTATGTCTGGGGTACTTTCCCCTTTGTACTGCTTGTATATGTAGACCAACAGCCATGCCATGTCAGTCTTTCAGATGGTGACACATATTACCACCATACATTTGCAATGGTTTACTGCTATCTTGTGTTACACTGATGGGTATTGTGTATGGCACTGCAGTTGTGAGGACTTGTCCCTGTCATCAGCGGTAGTGGGCAATGGCCACCAGGCTTACCTCAACATGCATACATAATGACCACTCACACGATATGAGACACACACCAACCTAACACACACATACCTGCATATTGTGCAGATGCTATAACCTATCCTGCTACCTTGGCCACCTCTGTGCATCTGTGCACCACTGGTATTAGACCTACACATACATGTTACTACATTTCTACATAGGGTTGTGGGGGGGGCACACCTGACTATTACGACGTGTGTACATCACATTGGGGGGGCACACCAGACCATTACTACATAATTGAGTAGGGTTGGAGGGAGCACACCTGACTGTTACTACATTTCTACATAGGATGGGGGGGCACACCTGACTATTTCTACATTTCTACACAGGATTGGCGGGGCACACCTGACCGTTACTACATTTCTATGTAGGATAGGGGGCACACCTGACTACTTCTTCATTTCTACACAGGACTGAGGGGGGCACACCTGACTATTTCTACATTTCTACACAGGATTGGGGGGGCACACCTGACTGTTATTACATTACTATGTAGGTTGGGGCGAGCACACCTGACACTTGTACACATTTGCTATGGCTGTACTGGTATGTCAGGTACTCCATTTCATTCTGTATTCTAACCTATCATGCTGACTAGAGGCATACCAGTGTACTACAGATCTTAGCTTTGATTTACTTACATATTAGTTTCTGACTTCCTACCCTTCAGAACTAATGTCCCACTGCCTGTCCTGCTGTAGTCTGTCTGTGTAGGCCTGGGGGGGAGGTTACCCATAGGCATCATTCAGAGGCCATAGCACAGCCTTTGTTTGTGTTTGTCTACACCTGTCCTGCTGGCTGTGACTGTTGTTGGGTATGTGAACCCCCCTGACTGGCCTGTGTGAGTCACTTACCTTGTGGGTGTCTCAGTATTGAGGATGGTGCTGCAGGGATGCCTATGTCGGATGCACATAGTACACTCCCTACACATGGTTGTGCACAGGTAGTGTCATGTTTGGCATCCCTTTTACTGTATGTGAGAGTCAGAGAGAGGTGTTATTCCCTGGGTCCCTCCTGTGTCAGTGTATGTGCTATGCATTGTCTCTTTGCCAAGGCCAGAGCATACTAGGCACACCTCCTTCTGCCTACTGGGGCAGGCTCAGGTTGTTCCTCCTCTGAGTCACTCTGTGCCTGTGCAGGCCTTGGCAATGGTGGGGTGCTGTGTGGCCTTGCCCCATGCTGTTCCTGCTGCAGATGTTTCCGAAGGATCATACTGTGTAGCATGGCACATATGATGACAATTTGAGTACATTTAGCTGGTGAGTACTGCAAGGCTCCACCGGATGTGTCCAGGCACCGGAACCATGACTTGAGCATCCCAAACACACGCTCTACTATAATTCTGGTCTGTGCGTGTGCCTCATTATGGAGTTCTTGTTTGGGTGTGTGTGCATTTCTGATAGGTGCCATTAGCCACAGCTCCAGCGCATATCCAGCATCCCCCACTAGGTGACCGTGAGGGATGTCCCAGATGACAAATCTCTGGTACAGCTGAGTCAGATGCCAGATGTGGGAATCGTAATAACTTCCAGGGCAGCCAGCACACACATTCATTATTATGCCCTGGGCATAGCACATGACCTGGCAGTTGATGGAGGGGAAGCCCTTGTGGTTGATGTAGACCCTACCTTGCTCACCGGGTGGTGCTTTGATGTGTATTGTGCGTGCAGTCTATAGCACCCACTACCTCAGGGTATTCTGCTACTTGGTGGAACAGTTGCATATTGCTGGCCAATGCCTCACGGGTGTTGGGTAAATATACGTGCTCACCGACATGTGCAGACATGGCATCCAGGAACTGGTGGAGCACCCTGGATGCTGATGCCTGTGAGATCCCCATCATATCCCCAGTTGGCCTTTGGAAGGTACTTGTAGCTAGTCTTCTTAGGCCTACACATACCCTGGCATCCACTCGGATGGGTTCCCCTCTGTTAGTTCTGTGTGTCAGGCATGGCCGGCACAGCTCAGCAATTTGCTGTAGGAGGTCCCTGTCTACCCTATAGCGCTCCACTATCTCCAGCTCATGTAGCCCCTGGTACGTTACCCTGGGTCTGTACTCTCTTCTCCGTCTCCTAACTGTGAGTTGGTCAACAGCATTCACATCCTCACCACCCTCAGCCTCTTCCACAAGTTGTTGTATGATAGCTATTGCAGCCCCTATCATTTTGTTGTTTTGTTTGTTAAAAGTTCCCCGCTTGTATACACCAGTGGTGTAGAGTGTGGGAAAAACCAGAGGGGAAGGTGTTTGTATAGTTTATAGTAGTGTTCTAGGCTGGGCTGGTCTGCTGCCTGTGTAATTGGCTGATTCTGATACATTTCACCTGGCAGCTTTGCTAGTTCTCCTTGATTACCTTCTTACTACTGTTTTCCCTTCCCATTGCCTTCCTGTTTAAGCCCGGGGGCACACTGCGCAAACAGAGTGCTCAAATGTGCACAGAGCTGCTATTTCCTGGTTTAACTTTTTTTTATACCTTTAAAACCCGGTGCATGGCACGCACACCCGCTTAGGTAATGTAAAGTGTGCAAGGCAGACTCAGACACATCCCCTTGCTTAGCTGTGCTTAGCTAGGAGCAAACCTGAGCCACAGGGCTCCAATCTGCTTACAGTATGCCTGACACCCCCCCATGATGTCAGCTAACTCCTAGGCTTGCACCAAGCTATTTCTACTCTTACACTGTTGGGGCCTGACTAGCATGCTGGGGAAAACTAGGATTCACTATCATTCCCCTCATTTGCATAGGATTGCCTGCTAATGCATAGTTACATGTCTCACACTGAGCCTCCCTCCTTAGCAACCACTGCTCACTGGCCATGTTGTCTTCTGCCTGCCATTGACTTTTATGGCAGAATAGTGATTTTAGTTAGAATGCTTATTTTAGGTTTATTTTATTATTTTCCCCCCGATCCTGTTTGCTCGCCACTGCCCTATGCTTAAACAACTGAGATCGGCAAAAAAAAAAATAAAAGTTGATTTTTTTATTTTTTAGGCTGTTTGCAAAGGCAATGGCCTTATACTTGGTCACTGGCATGCTTCCTGACTGCTATGCAGCCTTTATTTGGAGCTGTCATGTTTTGCAGACATGTACTTGGTTACTAACCAAGTACATTTCTGCAGATTACACTAGTCCTGCACGGCTGGTTTCAAGCTTCCTGGATCACAAATTCATCTCATTTGCATGGATTTCACCTGCAAATGGGGTGATTTGCATGCAGGGACTTAGTCTGTGCAGGACTAGTTCAGGAGCTCTCGTGCATGCCTCTACAGGTTATTCCTGGCTCGCATGGCAGACATATTGCCTGCTGGAGCTCCTGCACTAATCCTGCACGCCATGCAAGGTATGCAGAATCTGGGGGAGTATCTCACAGGTATTTTAAATTTACTAAAATTAAGGGTGTAGTCAGGTATACTCTTTGCACACTGATGAATACATTATTATTCTCAGCATTTGTTAGAATTCCTAAGGCTTTCTGAGAGAAGAAGAGGACTAAACTGACATCTACAACACATATGGATGCATAACATGTTTATAGATAAAACAGCTCATGTACAATGACCATGCTAAGGATGTAAGCCAAAACAGGGACATACATTCACTGTGTGTTGAAGCAGCATTTTGAGAGAGGTGTGTTTTTTAAGGTAAGGTAGGGGGCTGCAATAGAATGATGTGAGTGCAAAATGGAATTTTACAGGTAGACTGCTGTACAAAGTAACTTCTGATAATGTCAAAAATCAGGCAAGAGATTGCAATCAGTGTGCAACCAGTTTAAGATGTATTCTATATCTGTACACTCATTGTAATGGTGCTATGTCCGAGTCCTGGTGTACATCTTGAGTTCATCTGTACTGCAGAGGGATGGGCATTTGACTGACAGGTTCCATTATTACTTGCCTGGCTGTTCTTTGTACAAGATTATGTATGGTGAATGATGAAGGTCTTTTCTCTGTAACAGCTCCTACTTTTTCCTGCAGAAGAACTATGAAATGAAGGGTAGTTTGACTGAGTGTAGCCTTGCTTTTACTCAGTGGTAGTGCTGGTGGCCTATTCTTAGCTTCATGGGTTCAATCCGTAAGGTTTGCCAAGCTTATACCCTAATAACCTCCAAAAGCTTGATTATCATGCCCCATGTTGATATTTTGCTTATCTGTCTATATATATATATATATATATATATATATATATATATATATATATAGGTGTAGATATATCTATATCCAAATATATAGATAGATAGACAGATATAGATTATACATAGACAGATAGATATAGATATATAGATATATAGAACTGGCTCATTAAACACTCCAAAGAATGAAGGCAAAAAGATCAAGCTTTTTAGAGCAAATCTAAAACCCCCTGTACCCCCCATACTAATTATATATATCAACTCTGAGAATACACAACAGCTGGAAAAGAGCTAAGTCCCAGACCCCACAGTGCCATGATCTTGAATGGCTGAATGCAAAACATCCAGCAGGGTGAATAACAAGGTAAAAAGAAAGATATATATATATATATATATATATATATATATATATATATATATATATACACATATAGGTTCATAGGTTAGTACTAAGCTAACTGCCCTTGCAAGCAATTTTAAGCCTAGACCCTGCACCTTGTGCTTGCAAGGCAAACACCTTAACCATTAGGCCACCCTCCCAACTATATATATATATATATATATATATATATATATATATATATATATATATATATATATATATATATATATATATATATATGTATATATTCTCTTTAGAAGACTGAAAGCCCATTACATGGAAATTTGAAAAACTGAGACCAAAATCTTGAAAATTCAAAACACTGAAAACTCAAAACATTGAATCCCATAACATTGAAAAAACATAGGAAAGCAACATGTACTACATTCCAGCACAACTACATGATGAAACAAATAAAAAACAGACCATATTACACTTCTACAAATATAAGCAGGGGGGCAAGTCCCCCTGTGCCCCCACACCCCCAGCTACTTAAATATATCAACTCCGAGATCGCACTACAGTACACTAAGATCTGTTATGTTGTAGTACAGCAAGTAAGAAGGGAAAGTACAGTTCTGTGCACTTACCATAAATGTAGATGTGTGAGTGTATTCACTGTTGCAGTCCTCATATATGGGTTATCTGGCTCCCGGTAGCCTTCAGTCAGCCCGAATACCAGAGTCCTTGGTATATGACGTCGGCTGCCGCCAGTTGTAAAACTAATGTCAGAACATCAGGTATAAAGGGAGGCAGCTGACGCCATTTCCTCAGTTTTTCTTGCCTTAACTGTTAGAAGACCCCAAAAGAAGGCTAACCCAGGAATGGTAGCACCCTGGACATATGTCATACAAAAAATAAAAATCTGCAGTCTGCGCCTTAGGAAAAAAGGGAGAATGGTGGGTGGGAAACCAGGACTGCAACAGTGAATACACTCGAACATCTACATTTATGTTAAGTGTACACAACTGTACTATGTTCTTCGTGTTTCACTGTTGCAGTCCTCACATATGGGTTGATTCCCAAAGCCCAGTAAGAAGACAAAGGGGGGAGGAAGGATCACAGATTAAGGGTTGGTAAGGAGGCCCTGCAAAACTGCAAAGGCAAAACCAGCCCTGGATTTAGAAAACAAAGGTAGATTGTAATGCTTTGTGAAAGTATGGACAGAAGACCACGTAGCTGCTTCTAGAATGTCCTTAGTAGGCACACCTCTCAGAAAGGCTGCAGAGGTAGAGGCTGCTCTAGTAGAATGGGTCCTAATACCCTGAGGGGGAACCTTCCCATGATGCAGGTAACAAACGTGAATACAATGAGCAATGCATTTGGAGATGGTTTGTTTTGAAATAGCTTTACTCTGAACCCCAGGAGCAAAACTAACCAATAACTGTTCATATTTTCAAAAGGATTTATCCCTGTCTAAGTAAAATCTCAGCTGTCTATGCACATCAAGAGAGTGCAGAATCCTTTCCCCTTTATTTTGGGGATTATTAAAAAATGTAGGCAGATGAATAGACTGGTTAAGGGTTAAACTGGAAACCACCTTAGGCATAAAGGCGGGATTGGTTCTCAGAGGAACCCGATCTGAGTGAGAAATAATGAAAGGTTCTACTGCCATTAAGGCTTGCAGCTCAGATACCCTTCTAGCTGAAGTAATAGCTAAAAGGAAAGCAGTCTTCCAGGATAGAAACTTCAAATCTGCAGAGGCAGCTGGTTCAAAGGGAGGCAGAGTGAGTTCTTCCAGGACAAAATTAAGATCCCAAGCAGGAGTAGGAGCTCTTCTTGGTGGTCTAAGACTACTAGCTCCCCTCAGGAACTGTTTCATCAAGGGGTGAGAAAAAAATGGGTTGCTCAAAAGGACAATGGGCAGAAATTGCTGAAGCGTGAATTTTGATTGAAGAAAAGGGAAGTCCACCATTAAGCAATCCTGCTAGGTAGTCAAGAACGAGTGAAAGAGAAGGATGAGAAGAGTCTTCTCCTTTAGCTAGCATCCAAGAGCAAAATCTTTTACATTAATCTGCATAGAATTTTCTTGTGCTAGGCCTCCTGACCTCATGAAGAACTTCAGCCACTTGTTGGGAAAGATTTAAAGTAATAACCAGGTAGTTAAACGCAGAGTGTGAAGATGAGGATGAAGGAACTTTCCCCCTCCCTGAAACAACAGATCTAGTACCAGGGAAAGATGCCAAGGCTGAGCCTGGGAAAGGCTGGGAAGGAGGGATACCAATGCTGCCTGGGTCAATCTGGTGCTATCAGAATACCCTTTGGTTTTTCATCCCTTATCTTTAGCAGCACTCCAGGAAGAAGAGGCAGAGGGGGGAATGCATAAACTGAGAGATGTGTCCATGGGAAAGACAACGTATCCACCCTCCAAGCTTTGTTGTAAAACTCCCAGGTGCAGAAGGTTGGAAGGAGATGATTGGCCTGAGAGGAGAAAAGATCCACTTGTGGGGTGCCCCAATGATGAGTGATGTGATGGAAAATGTCCCTGTTCAGTTGCCACTCATGAGGATCCAGAACATGTCTGCTCAAATGATGCGCCAAGGAGTTTAGCCTCCCTGGAAGATACTGGGCTATTAGATGTACGCCCATGGATGCTGCTATGGACCATAGTCTCATGCGTTGTCTGCACAAGGGGTAAGAGTGAGTCCCCCCTTGCTTATTGATGTACCACATGACTGTGGTATTGTCTGTCCTGATCAGCAGAGTCCCAGGGTAGAGTAGGTCCTTGAAAGCCAGCAAGGCCTGCTGCACTGCCATCAATTCTTTTAAGTTTATGTGCAGATGAATCTGCTGGTTTCTACAAGTCCCCTGTATGCCCCTGCCCTCCAGATGAGCCCCCCATGCAACATCTGAGGCGTCTGTGGTGACAGTCTGGCTGGCAGGACGTGGGCGGAAAGGCACCCCCTTGTTCTGAGAACAGGCTGTCGCCCACCAGAGGAACTCCATTTGTAGACAGGGAATCAGGGGAAGAATCAAGTCTAAGTCCTATGTGTGTTGACACCAAAGATTCTTGAGGTACCATTGAAGTTTTCTCATATGCAGCCTTGCATATGGGATCATCAAAATACATGAAGCCATGAACCCCAGTGCTTGCAGGAATAGCCTTGCAGAGAGCTGGGTCATGCTTGCCAAGTTTATGAAGTAAGCGGAAAGATCTTCTTGCTTCTGTTGAGGGAGGAATACCATCTGGGTGGCTGTATTCAGACTCCCTCCCAGGAAAACAATCTCCCTTGAAGGAACCAACTTTGACTTCTTTTCGTTGAGAGTGTAACAAAGAGGTGAGAGTGTTCTTCACAAAATCCAAATCCTTTTCTAGTTGTTCTGAGGAGTTTGCTTGAATGAGACAGTCATCCAGGTAAGGATAAATTTGAATGTTTCTCTGCCTGCAACAAGCAATGGCTGGAGCCAGGCACTTTGTAAAAACTCTGGGAGCAGTAGATAACCCAAAGGGCAATGCAGAGAATTGAAAGTGTTGCTCCCCGACCCTGAAGTGAAGGAACTGCCTGCAACTTTCCCTTATTGGGATGTGCAGATAAGCCTCCTTGAGATCCAAAGTTACCAGCCATGAATCCTTGCCCAGCATTGGTAGTAATTGTTGAAGGGTGAGCATCTTGAATTTGGGAATCACCAGAAAAGTGTTTAGAATGGACAGATCCAGAATAGGGTGCCATGTGCCCCCTTTCTTGGGTACCAGAAAAAGCCTTGAATAAAAACCTAGGCCTGCCTGTTTTGCAGGAACTGGCTATATAGCCCCAGATAGTCAGTAGAGAAGAAATTTGAGTTTCTATCTCTGCTCTGAGAGTTCTAGGTATGTCTGGGTATCTTTGGAAAACTGGGAAGGTGTGAAAGTAAAACTTGTAACCTAGGTTTACTATATTGAGCACCCATTTGTCATCTGTGATGGTAGACCATACCTCTGTGAACCTGGCTAACCTTCCCCCCAAAGGAAACCCAGGGTCCACAGAGGTAGGCACAAGAAGACCTGAGTCATTGAGAATGTTTGCTTTGGGAAGCTGGCTTAGAACTCCCCGATTTATCAGAAGAAGAATGCCACTGTTTAGGCCTTTGAGGGGCAGAAACCTGTCCTCTGGAAGATCTGAAACCCCTAGGCCTAGAGCGACCCTGCTTGCCAGGATCAGGGAAAGACCAATTCTTGGAAGGATAATGCCTACTAAACCGAGGAGGCTGAACCTGAAGGAAATCTTTTACAGCTTGCATAGATTTTGCCTTATCCTCCAACTTCTTTAGTACCTCCTCAGCCTTATTACCAAAAAGATTGTCCTTGTGCAAAGGAATATCCAGCAATTTAGATTTAACTGGTTCACAAAGAGGCTGCTCCCTGAGCCAAGCATGTCTTCTAATTACGGAACCAGTGGCTGCTGCTCTGCAGGAAGCCTCCAAAGTGTCAAAACTACAGTGAAGTGAATGTTTATTAACTAAAGTGGCAGAATTCAGTAAGTCTTGTAAATCTTTGTTTTCCATCATGGAAGGAATATCTCCAAGTTTAGCCTTAATAGCCTCCAAAGTATGCTGCTGGTACTTAAGCATGTGAAAAAGATAATTCACGGATCTAATGGCAGGAGTTGCAGAAGTATAGACTTTTTTACCCCACCTGTCCAAAGCCCTATATTCCTTATCAGAAGGCACAGGGTTTTTAGCAATAGTAGCCTTAACACCATTGGGGTCTAGAGAAATAATTTCTGGATCAGCAGTAGGGTTTTTAAAAAGGAATTGATGATATTCAGGAACCCTGTAATACCTGTCTGGTTTTTTGAGGGTAGGAGGAACAGAATTAGGAGTTAAAGAATTTTCCATGACAACATCATCCACAACTTCCAAAACTGGAGGTACAGCCAGAGGCTTATGCTGTGGCAAATCTAAAAATTCCCTGATTCTTTTCTTAGACTGTGGAAAATCCTGCCATTCCCATTTAAAATGCTCCCTAAGAGTATTCAAAGCATCCCCAGAGGAAAAATCCTCTGGAGGGGAGGCAGAAGGGATGGAGTCCTCAGCATTATAATCCTCAAGGCCAGAAAAAAGTTGAGAATTTCCTTCTTCACCAGCAGACAAACTGGTAATCTCAGAATCTGAGACAGACAAAACATCAGGAGATAATTCCCTAGCCCCCTTTGAAGGGGGAATGAGAGCCCCTAATCAGAGAAAGAAGATCACCAGTCATCTTTACCAACTGGGACTGAGGTACAGGACGAAAGGCCAATGCCTGCTTGTGAGTATGTTTGTGGCTGGAAGGTTTACTAGCAATCCGGAGGGACTAGGGAGGCCTAGCAACTGCAGAAGTCTGAGTTAAGGTAGTCGGTCTGGTTCTGGTCCCATGTCAAAAAGAAGAGGCGCCAGAAGCCGGTGCCTGCAAAGTGGCTCCAGACCCATCTGAGGTGGCAACAGGCAGAGCATCTGAAGATGAAATAGCAGCCTATGGCATGGAAGACTCCATAAAGGTCTCGACAGAGGCTTATGGCTGAAAATCTGCAGACTGCAGGGGGCTGCAAAAGTGCCTCACTGACTACCGCTGTGCTGACAACCAATTTCACCTGTGCGTCATCAGTAGATTTAACCCTAGACCTGTCACGGTCCTTGTCTTTGCACTTCCTAGGTATATCCGAAGTCGGGAAACCAGAAGATGCCATACAGACAAACTTAGGCTAGACTCCAAAATGCTTATACAAAATCTTAGCTCTACAGTGTATGGTACGTGGGTTAAAGGAAGCACAGAGATCACAGTTAGGGACGTTGTGCTCAAGGCCCAAACAAGTTATACAATAAGAATGGAAATCACGGTGGGGAATCTGTTTTCCACAGGCAAGACAGCTATTAACTTTATCTGACATTCGTTAAAGCAAGAAAAGAGGATTCCCAATGGGCTACTCATCTGAAGGCATCTTCAACTCAGTAGTCGGAAAGAGAAATGAAGGTAAACAGCCAACCGGCACTAGTGTGAATTGCATCTGCTTCGGGCTCCGTGGCAAGAAAGACTGAGGAAATGGCATTGGCTGCCTCCCTTTATACCTGACGTACTGACATCAGTTTTACAACTGGCAGCAGCCGATGTCATATACTGGTACTCGGACTGACTGAGGGCTACCGGGAGCCGGATAACCCATATGTGAGGACTGCAACAGTGAAACACGAAGAACATCATGACTGAGGTTACCTATGAAACCCCAGTAAGTATCGGAGAGATATACAGTAATGTGTAATGTTTTAACAGTGAAGTAGTGTTTCTAAGAGAAGGTTGAGGATATTTTTTTTACAATTTAAACATGCAGTCATGAAGTGTGGAATGGTATGTTTGCCATTTTGCCCTGTATAGTGTGATCTCAAAGTTGATAATCTGGTATGTCCAAGGGTCACTTTCAAGGTTACTCTCCAGTCCAGCTGGTGAATCTGGGAATTTTGAGGCAATGTTACAATTGCCTTATGTACACAGACAACCCTCTCCTCCTTCCAACAAACTCTAATACATGTGAGAGATGCAGTTACACAGCCAAACTGGAGGCAGAGCTCCCTCAACCCAAGACTGGCACAGTCAGTCAGGAGGAAAAGGTAACCACCCACACCACAAATCCAGTCTCACACAGACCTATTGCATCTGCATACCAAACACATAAATACACAAAAACATACTCGGAGGCTCTAAATAAAAATCTGCCTAAACAGCAAAGACCTCCTAAGCAGATATCCAAGCAACAGCCACCCCTCAACAATACCCATGAATCACATATCTCACAAAATCAGTGTGCCTTACAGTCACAGCCCTTAAGGCCAAACAACACACCAAATACACTTGTTATAGGGGACTCTATTGTCTGGAACACTGACGTCCCACTCACCAGACTGAACAAGGAGAAGGTCACTGTAAGCTGCCTGTCGGGTGCCAGGATCCGCCACATAACGCAAGCACTCAGGTCACTCCAAAGCAAGTACAAGTATGACTCCATCATTGTCCATGCTGGTGTGAATGACCTGAGACGTACCTCCCTGGACTACATGAAAAGAGACATAGAGGAGCTCTCTGACCATGTAGCCCAGGCTGGTATGACCCTGACCTTGAGTAGCATCTTGCCCTCACCAAGAATGATGCCACAGTATAAAGACAAAATGATCAGTTTCAACAACTGGCTAAAGTATTGGTGTCATTCAAAGGGGATCCAGTGTCTGTCAGCCTGGGATGACATGTTCGACAAGCCACGTCTCTTCGCTAGAGACGGCTTGCACCTGTCACCCTTAGGCTTTCGTATACTGGCCAAGGCTCTTGCCACCCCCATAGTGCCTTTTTTAGGCAAGGCTCAAAGAACAAACCCACCTCCATAGACAACCCAAGGATAAAAAAACTAAAGGTAATGCTACTCAATGCCAGAAGTCTAAACCTCAAGATGCACGCACTCGAGGCTCTCCTCAGTATGGAGAAAATCGATGTCTGTGCAGTAACAGAAACCTGGTTCAAGGCTCTTGAGAGCACCCCAGCACTACCAGGTTATAACTCATACCATGCGTTTTGGCCCCACAACTCAGACGGAAGCACAAAAGGAGGGGGAGTATCTATATTCATCAAAGATACCTACACCTCCAGGTTAGTGGCACTGCACGAAGCATCGGAAATCATCCATGTGCAACTAACAGCGGGCAAAACTGCCTTTCAGTTTGTAGCCTGCTACAGAACACCCTCCCTATTACAGGAACCCTACTTGGCATTCCTGAGAACACTGGAGAATATGAAGGTCTCTCCAAACACTATGTTATTGGGTGACTTCAGCTACCCAAGCATTGACTGGGAAAACTACTCAAGCTAAAACACCCTCGCCCAACGGTTCCTTGAATTTATAAACTATAATGCAATGGAACAACTGGTCACCACTCCCACAAGAGGGAATAACATATTGGACCTGGTCATCACCAACATGGGGACTCTATGTTCCACACCAGAGGTAAACCCCTCATTGGTAAGATCAGACCATAAACAAATTTCCCTGGACATCCATATCCTGTCCCCACCCCCAGCCAAGGAAATCACTGTAAAGAATTTCTCAAAAGCCAACTTTGCACTTCTCAAGACTGAGGTGGAATCCTTCAAAGCCCCTGGGCCAGAGGATAATACAGCCCAATCCGCAGAATCCTTTACAAATGCATTCTATGAGCACCTGCAGGAATGCATGGATTGTGCTATCCCAAATAAAACCAAGACTCACTCCTCCAAAAACAGGAGACCGGTCTGGTGGACCCCGGCCATAAATAAGCTATACAACAGAAGGAGGAAGCTACTACATGACAGAGCAAAATCCCTAAAAGGGAAGGCATCTCCGATCAGTATTAGCAAGAAACTTCGATCCCTCATAAAATCATCAAAGGTCAGCTTTGAAAGAAAAATTGCCCTAGACACTAAAGATAATCACAAGGCCTTCTTTAGTTATGTCAGGAACATGGGCGGAAACTCCCAGATATGCTCTGAATTGTTGCATAACTGTACAAAATATACCGAACCTACAGACATAGCCAACATCCTGACATACAGATTCAGCGCAAACTTCTCCCCCCCTTCCCCCCAAAGGAGCAAATGCCTATCCCAACTGAATGTAACCTCCCTGACATCACAGATGCACAGGTGAAAGCTGCCCTCTCCAAAGCAAAAAACACAGCATCTATGGGACTGGACGGTGTCCCAGGCTGCGTCTTTCACAAGCTCCAAGAAGAACTGAACCCTCACATTAAGTCAGTGTTCAAACTTAGCCTTACTACAGGATATGTACCCAAAGAATGGCGTACAGCTACAGTGGTCCCACTCCACAAAGGTGGTGCCACAACGGACCCCAGAAACTATCGCCCCATAAGCCTGACTAGTCTGGTCTGTAAAGCTATGGAGTGTAATATCATGGAACTCATAAACAAAGACATTGGGAGCCTCGAGACACTGGACCCTACACAATTCGGCTTTGTTAAGGGCAGATCTTGCCTCTTAAACCTAGTTGATTTCTTTGAAATAGTTACCAAAGCCATAGATGAGGGCAAGGTAGTCCACACAGCCTACCTGGACCTCGCAAAAGCCTTCGACACAATACCCCACTCGGGCATCATAAATAAGCTTACCAGCTTAAATATCAACCCCTATATCACAAGATGGGTTGCAAACTGGCTCAGAGATAGAACCCATATGGTAAGAATCGCAGGTGCCATGTCCGAATCCAAACCAGTTACAAGTGGCATCCCACAGGGCTCAGTTCTGGGACCTCTCTTGTTCGGTATATACTTCTCTGAGGTTCAGGCTAACACGGGGGGGATTATGGTTGACAAAGTTCGCAGATGACTGCAAACTGGGGGCCATAATCGAATCTCCAGCTGACACAAGCATCCTCCAAAAGGGTCTCACAGAGACGGATGCTTGGTGCCAGAGCCACGGCCTCAAGCTAAATGCTAAAAAGTGCATAGTCATCCCCTTTGGGAAAAACAAGGTGCCCACAAATTACCACATAGGTGGTAATCCATTAAGTATGGAAGAAGTAATTAGAGATTTGGGGACCAACGTAGATAGTAATCTCTCCTTTGATAATCACGTTGCCAAAGTGGTTAGAAAGACCTTCTATATAGCCCACCTTATCACGAAAGGGTTCGCATCTAGATCAAGAGAGGTCATTGTGCCCCTCTACTCATCACTCATCAGGCCCATAATGGAATACAATGCCCCTTTTGGGATGTACCTTACCCAACACCTACAGCAACTGGAGAGACCCCAAAAGTACCTCACCAAGAGGATCATGGGCTACAAACAGATGTCCTATGCAGCTCAACTAAAGAAACTCCAGCTCTACTCAGTTGCTTACTGCCTACTCAGAGGCGATCTATGCCTGACGTACAAAGCCATGTCAAACCCAGACTTAATGGACATGCTCCACCTCAAAAAATCCAAGTCCCTTAGAGCTACACGCTCCAGGGACCTAAACCTCAGCACAAAAATAAATAGGACATGCTGGAGGGACAGATTCATTTCCCAGAGGCTCCCCTCACTCTGGAATAGAGTCCCAGTTCACGTTAGACATAGCCTCTCGCTGACCCTCTTCAAGCGAAATCTGGATGCGTGGATGGGAAATCGCAAATTCACCCCTGGGATCTCTTCTGTGTCCCTGCTAGACAGAGGCACAGTAAACTAATCTTAAAAGGGTACCTTCTGTGACCTACTTTACAGAGGCACAGTAGGCTAATGTAATAGGGAGGCAGAAGCCAAATACACTCTGGCTAGGCTTATAAATGCCCTAGGGCAGATAGCCTAGTATCTACCTATGAACCTATTAAGTAGCAGGGGATGTGGGGGGCACAGGGGGGGGCTTGCCCCCCTGCTTATAGTTGGAGAAGTGTAATATGGTTTGTTTTTTATTTGTTTCTCTATATAGTTGTGCTGGCACATATTAAATGTTGGTTTCCTATATATTTTCAGTGTTATGGGATTCAATGTTTTGAATTTTCAGCGTTTCAAATTTTCAAGATTTTGGTCTCAATGTTTTGAATTTCAATGTTATGGGCTTTCAGTCTTCTAAAGTAAATATATATATATATATATATATATATATATATATATATATATATATATATATATATAGTCTTAGAAGGTGTTCTGTGTTGTATAAGGTAGATGTCATTTTTCTATTATTGATATTTACTCTTTTTAGCAAGTTCCCCAATATGGTGACAGCTGACCCCACAGTGTACTCTGGGCATAGACTTTTCAAATACAATTGAATCACTCATCACCTTACATGCCAAACAAAAGTCAAATCTAAGTTTCATATCAGGAGCAGAATACACTGACAATTCCAGAAGCTTTGTTAAACAGTTTAGTTTCTCCACAGCTTTGATTTTTCTAGTAAGAAGTCATTTTCTCTTTTGAAGTTATTTCTTGTAACTAGTTTAGACCTGCAAAATGCTGTACTATTTTCAATAATCTTTCAAATAACTGACGTTTAAAATGGTACCATGATCTCCTTGATAAATTAGATATCTCTTTAGAATTAGATGGGCTACAAAATATGCTTTTCTGATTTTGGTAGATGCAAACTTGTCAAAGTTAAATTGTTAATGACCATTGTATTTGACCATTTATTTTGCCACCATAATTTATATCCTTTTTGCCAAAATTTATGATGCTACATTGGTAACCATTTGAAATGTTGGGACCCGCTATAGTGAGTCCTGCGGAGACTGAATGGTAGAAAGATCCGACTTGTATTTACCAAGTCCAAGATGCCATTTGCAGGCATATTCCTTTTTCTCTGAGGTATAATGATCTTGGTGTTAGTATAAATATATATATATATATATATATATATATATATATATATATATATATATATATATATATATATATATATATATGTGTTTGGGGTGTGTACCGGTTTCATTCTTGTATGGGTTTTCGGTCTTTTTTTGGGGGGGGGTTGACATTTGGCATTTTGTGCACAGACATTTCAAAAGGGAGCCTGTTATAGTTGCTACCATTAAAGACAATGTCATTACTGCTGTAATTTTTGTAGACAATGATGGAGAATGTTCACATCTTTTATTGAAATAATTATGTTACCCAGTTTGCAGTAATAATTCTTACACGTGGCTATCCAGAGCCCATTTCCCAGTTTTATATCTGAGAAGAGCAGTCTGTAATGAAGTGGCCCCAGTACAGCCCTTTGGCATATCACTGGGAATTCCCACTGGAGTAGGCAGGTAACCTTTCCCCCTTAATGTGCTGTGTCCTGCTGCTTAACTAATGTTACACCAACTGAATTCCATATGGGCACACATTTAATACTCCCTTATGTGGAATAGTGCTGAATGCCTTAACAAGGTCAAGATAAGTAACATGCATGATTAGTCATTCATCAAGTGCTGCTGCGACTGCTTCAAAGAATACCACAAGGTAAGACATCCCCTTAATAAACCCATACCACTCCATGTGTAACACTCTTTTTCACTTCATTTTCATCACAATTTTCATTGTTAATGTCTAATAATAATTACTGGTTTATCTATCTATATATCTAGCTATCTCTCCTTTGCTGACATGGTTAGTCCCACCAAGCTAATGCCCTCTTTTCAGGGATGACTTGAGGTCTTCTTTCTTCTACTGGGGAAAATTTGTCCAGGGCATCAGGGAACTTTCCCATCTCATTCCAATAAGTGCCATGGGATCTTTTACATCCACCTGAGCTACCAGCTCAGTCAGATGGGACCACTGTTTAATGCCTCATCTGAAGTATGACATAGTATTACAGCACCTCCCAAGTGCTGCACTGCAGTGTGTCAGCAATCCAGTCATCTGGAGTGGGAATAGAACCAACAATTTCTGACTAGTTTTGATTTTACTCAAGTTAAAAATGTAGTATGACATGGGTAGTTGTTCTTTGTTCTGTTACTATGCATGTTAAGCATTTCATTATTTTTCTTTTTTTAGAGCTACAGTGGTAGTGGTATAGGAGCAAGTTGTGAATGGCAGCAGCAAATTAAATACGTTACTGTGGCTATTATAATGATGGGTTAAAGGTGTGGCTGTAAGTGACAGTAACAAATTAAAATACATTACTGTACTATCATTTACTTCTTTATCATGGAGTTGATTGACAAAAGCAACAGTGGCAACTTAAATAATTAAGAAAAGATGTTCTTATTTGCATGGATTTTTTTTCTTCTTGCAGGTATTTGTATTTTTACTAGAAGGCTACCAGCTACATCTGTGGGAAGGGGTAGCAGTACATGGTATCCACAACAATCATTTATTTATTTTTTATTTTTCTTCTAGTTGTAGCATTGAGGGAAGGATCATGCCAGTTAATAACAAAAGCAAACTGAAATACACTACTGTTGCCATTAATGTAAGCAGGATGGGTGTGCATTGCTGTGAATGACATCAACAAATTGAAATATATTACTGCACTCCTTACTTCTTTCACTTTCTTGGTATCATGGAGGTGATTGCCATAAGCTGAAATTGTATCTTCAATCATATAGAACAGATGTTTTATTTTTAAGGATGGTATGCTTAACAGTAGGTGCTTGCAGACAACACCACAGAGTAGGCAATTACACATCCCTGTTATGAAATAGTATTACACCTGGGTGAGAGAGATGTCAAAATGACAAGAACAGATTATTTCCTTCATTTCACTAGGAAACATCAAGACTGATTTTTCAGACGTTGGAAAAAAGCAGAAAGACTTAGACTTCATAACCCACAAAGGAAGCTCAAAAAAAAAAAAGAAAAAAAAAGACTCAAAAAAGGTATTTTTTTAATGTACTATAACATTTCCATTACATTTCATAGATGTCCATGAGTTCCACTTAGTAGCATGAAGTTGCTACATATTGCTAAACCAATCAGATAAATGCCCATTCTGATATGTTCATCACAACCATTAAGTATACTATTAAAAACTGCCTTCACACAAGTATGATAAACAATATCACTTCCCAGGGTTGAAAAGGTCTATGATATTTAATTTTACTCCATCTTCCCTATTTGCTTTAGATAAACCTGAACTCCACACAGTTTCCACCTCTGTTTGCTACACTCACCAAGTGAGAAGTGGAACGGGAATACAGTCAGCATGGCATATATAATTAGTAGGGAGGGGGAGCAGGGGGGGCTTGCAATTAAAATTAATTAAAATTAGTTTTAGTTTATCTTGTTTTTGATAATTTTAGACTTTCTCTAAAATGATCACTATTTTTACAGTCACTCTTTTGAGCATTCGATATTTCATGATACAATCCTTTTCCAGACATGTCTGTTATTTGTATTGGTCACCATGGCAGCCTTGACTTTTCCACCCTTATCAGTTTGTAAATGGTAAAGAGATATGTAACTGTTATTGACAACTTGTTTCAATAACACAGACTGACCCTCTTTCTCTCTCTCACACTCGGGTATAGCTACAGTTAACTGTAAGACTCACAGGACAGATTGCAGCTAAGAGATGAACTGCACGTTTACAAAACCACAGCAGATTGTAAACGTTTTGATTCCAAGAAGTACATTTAGTTTTTGCAATCCCTTGCCTGTGTTTCTCATAAAACTATTTTGCAATATAATCAGCTTGTGATTATAGAGGAGTTACACTTCTGTGATAAATGGAAAGCTTGAATTGGGCACTATCAAAAGGTGCTCCACTTTTGGAAACAATGGACATGAGAATGACTAGACTGGCTGTAAACTGTTCTACAACACTAATAGCTTATGGGCATAATGGAGTTATTATTCTTGATGAATGACTAAGTTACTACAATATTACTCAAACTGGGTAGCATTAAAAAGGTGTCCACTGAGAGATCTGATAAACTCTGGAGTGCCAGACATTGAGACAGAAGATTTTTTTTATCAACATAATTGTTTTGCCATAGATGTAATATATTGGTTCTGGAGTATTCATCACACATAATTAGAAGATAATTAATGTTGACTAGCCCACAGAAATTAATTATATTACTTGATCAAATATCAACTGGTATAGTGGTTGTTTTTACTGTAACTTCTTACCAACCTAAACTACTGTAGTACAAACAATAAAATGACAAGGGATACTTGCATTTGGATGATTAGGTCTTTTTCTTAAGTCAAATAAAACCATATTTCAGTCTCTTCCACATGAGCAAATTAGTTATAAAAATGTAATAAAGTTCAGGAACACTAAATTACTTAAAAATTTGCTCTTTTCCCAAGGCTGGTATAGTTTTAAATATAGCATTTAACCCTAAACCATCAATAATTCTATATCTATAAAATGCATATATACCTGGCTTTTCTAATGATTCCTTGCATTTATATTATTATCATTTAACCCACTTTCTTTATTTTTCACATAGAGAATGTACCTTTTCAGTACAGTATGACTCTTGACACAGCAGAGGGTTGTTTTTAAGGCATTAATCAATTACAGAAAGTAGCATGAAACATATTGGCAGAATACTGGTTTCAATAAAATAAATACAAAAGTTATCTTCTTTTTTTAATTTCTCCAAATGTTTGGGGTTTCTAGGACTGTGAAGAAAATGGACCCCATTCCTAAGACATGGTACAATTAGAGGTCATGAAATTAGTAATACTTCACTCTTTGATGTTAGCCAACAGTGCTGTTCTCAGCATCTGCAATGGACCCAGAACTGCATCCTTCCCTAGATCATACTAAGTTATGGGTATTGGCAGCATACTTAAGTATGATTGTGACTTATTTTTCAGTAGTCCTACAGCTCTTACACTATATTGGAACTGCCTTGTTCCTTCCACCTTGCATATTTACTGTTTGTGTATACATAGTGCACTAGCACTACTGCAAATATAAAAGGTACTACCAAGTGGCAGAGATGTAATACTTAACTCAGTTGTGTTTATTGATATATCTGATCACTCTGAAACATAGAAAAACATTGCATTCTGGGACAGTTGTCAGTCCAAAGTGAGTTGTGTATGTTGTATGCTGTGCACGTAAATCTTTCTTCATGGGAAAACACAGGGGGATCCATTTAGTGTATCGTATAAGGATAATTGTACTACCAAACATACATGCAATTTTACATTACAAATTTTAGAAATTGTCTGTAAGAGTGCCTAAGGGAGAATTTTCATATAAAGAATCTTTGTAGTAATGTGAATTTAATGCCTCTCACAATTTAGGATTAAAGTCTACATTTTTAAGTAAAGCAGCCTTGGAAAGGAAAACACAATTTTGAAAGCTTAACTTAGTACATGTGTTCCTAGCAATAAGTTAATTGAATGCCTTATGTGAAATCGTGACATATGGGTTGATAGGACTGGAAAAGCATCTAATATCAAAATGCAAGTATTACTTTGCTTTTTTTAGTAAATTTTATCAGTTCTTTGCATTTGTTTGGAGTTTCCAAATATGTTCATTTAGAAGTGATTCTTCTTATTGTGGTGACAAGTTCCTGTTAAATCACACCCGTTACACTACATTTTGAAACATTAAATCTGTTTAATTTATTCTAATATAAACCTTTTGTAATGTCTATGGCTTGCTTGCATGTGTGGAGGAAATGTTAATCTTTCTTCTTTCAGAGTGTAATTCAAGTTAGTGGATCCTTGACTTTAAATCTAATTTTGTGGATACTGTTGATTCATTCAGTTTTGTTATGATGTGAAGGCACCGCAATGATGAGAGATAAAGCCCTGACTGTGACTCCAGTGATTTGGATACCATGGAAGATCAGAGAAAGCAACCAGAGCTAGCCCGCCCATACTGAGGGAGGGAGTGGTAAGGTCCACTGCAATGCTGGCATTTACTGTTGAGTTCCATGTTGTTAGCATGTCCCTCTCCAGTAAATGATGGCATTTACTGGAGAGGGACATGCTAACAACATGGAACTCAACAGCCTAGAAATATAGTCCTGGTGTTACCAAGCTGCATTTGTGGTAACCTCAACATCCAGTACATGTAGAAGTATGCACACTCACAAGGAAACATATTGCACACCTTCACATAAATAAGTGGGGGTTAGAGAACCAACAGAAAAACAAATAATTGCCTCTGTGACAGCTTCCAATGAATGATGCCCACTCAAAAGGACTAAATTGGCTGGTCAAGGTCTGTGAAGGTTTTTGTTTAGCAGACAACAGGAAGGAAAATAATTTGAAAAATGCCTGCTATGAAATCATCAAATGTTGGTATTATATGTTATTAAAAAATGTCAGTGTTACTTGTCCTGCTCTTCAAACTAAATTATCAGCCTACCTGATAGCTATATGTATTTTGATCTCATGAGTGTTGTGGTTAATGTGTGATTGCATTTACGAATATCAATGAAGTTAGAATTGTCACATTTTCTATTATGTCCATTTTAAGCTCTTTAGGTTCTTTATAACTGTTTTACTTAGATGAATAGAATTCTTCTGTTAGGCTGAGCTAATGGAGGGATCAAATCACTAATATGAAACTACAACTCAGCTCTTTACTTTGCCTTTTCTTTTAAATAAGATCATAGGATCACAGGATCATAGGAAGTTACTAGGCTAATGGCCTGAGGGCCCTTACAAACCTAGCCAAATTATAGCCTTGTTACCATGATCAGCACATATTGCCCCTGTCCAAGATGGAGAGAGGTGGAACCCCTGTGGTAAATATACGGTTACCTATCCAATAGTCCAGATTGTGTCTAAAGAGGGCCAAAGAGGTGCTCTGTTTCATGTGAAGTGGGAGTGTATTCCAAAGGTGTGGTGGGAGATAAATCTGTCTCTCCAGCAGGTTCTACTGATGTCACATACCAGGTTGAGGTCTTTAGAGAGAGTAACCCATGTGCCATTTGACTTGCGGATGTGCAGCATTTCCAATAAAGCTGGGTCAGAGATCACCTTATATGCAAGGCAGAGATCACCTCTGAGTAGTCTGTATGAAGCAGAATAAAGTGATGGTGATTTCAACCAATCCACATAGGATAGCTGCTGAAGACTTTGAATGTTCTCTGTGAAGAACCTTTGTGGTCTCTCCAATGGTTGCAGATGTTTTGAAAGCTACCATGCCAAAAATGGCATTGTACTCAATTATTGGCCTAATGAGTGAAGAGTACAAGGAGGTGATAGCTTCACTTTTCTCTTGAGGCAATGCCCTTACTTATGAGGTGAGCCATATAGAATGTTCTTCTTACCACTCTGGAGACATGATGATCAAAGGCAATGTTGCTGTTAAACTGAGTGCCCAGATCTCTAACCGCTGAGTGTGTACTTAGGGTATTGCCATTGAAGTAGTAATTTGCAGGAATGTCACTCTTGTGAAAAGGGATGATAATACATTTTTTGCATTGAGTTTGAGCCCATGACTTTGGCACCAATCATTTGTTTGCGTAAGATCTTACTGAAGGATGTTAACATCGTTTGGAGATTCAATGACCATACCCAGTTTGTAGTTGCCAGCAAACTTTGTGAGCCACAGTCCCTTGGTTTTAGCTTGTACTTTGGAGAAATAGATTCCCAACAGTAGAGGTCCTAGGACTAATCCCTGTGGAACACCACTGGTAATGGGTTTGCTGTTGGAGTTGGATTCTCCTATTTTGACTGCATGGGTTCTGTCAGAGAGCCAGTTTGCAACCCACTTTATGATATAAGGATTGATGTCTAGCTGGGAGTGTTTGTCAATGATGCCTGAGTGAGAGACAGTGTCAAACACATTGGCCAGGTTTAGGTAGGCTGTATGCACAGATTTCCTCTCATCCAGGCCCCTTGTGACTGTCTCAAAGACGTCCTCCAGATTTAATAAGCATGATCTCCCCTTGACAACTCCAAACTGGGTAGGATCTACTGTTTGGAAATTACCTACATCTTTGTTGATAAGGTCCATGATAATTCTCTCCATAGTCTTGCAGATAAGGCTAGTCAGACTAATAGGTCTGTATTTCCCGGAGTCAGTAGAAGGACCACCTTTGTTCAGGGTGATAACAGTGGCTGTTTTCCATTCAGCTGGGATGAAGCTGGTGATTAAGACTGTGATTGAAAAGAGTAGCCAATGGTGAAGCTAATTTTTGTTTGAGCCCATACAGGATGCAGCCTGGGATGATATCAGGTCCCACTGATGCTTTGTTTTTGGCCTTAGAGAGGGCGTTTAGAGATACAAGGTAGGGGACAGGTGGTACAGATGTCATGAAGTACATGTGGCGGGGATGGGGGAGTGACGTTTTCATCAAACCTGTTGGCTAGCAACTTAGCTATGTCCACTGGCTCAGTGTATGTGTTACCATTAACTACTAGTTCGGCACAAATCTAAGCCTTACCTTTTAGGTTACGGATGTAATAAAGAATGCCTTATGTTTGTCCTTGGTTGAGGAAGCTAACTTGGATTCATAGTTTGCCTTGGAGGACTTCATAAGAAGTCTTATTAGCTTATTTAAGTTGAGTAAGGAGGTCTCCAGTTTACAGCCCACTCCTTCTTGCTCTTGGACAACAGTTTATTCCTTTTATTATAAAGCCTGTTAATGGTGGTTGTCCACCAGGTAGGTTTGCTTTTCCTTGAAGAGCTTGTTTTAGTCCTAACAGGTACTGCCAATTCATTGCAGTTATACAGCTGCTTGTATAGGGCATTGGTGTAGAGCTCGACATAGTTACCTGTTCCGTCTGAGGGGAGAGGTGCAATGAAGCTATTTATACCATCCTGTAAGATGTTATAATCTGTTTTGGAGAAATTTTTTAGTCTAGATCATATTCAGCAAGCAGGCTATCTAATTAGCTACTTTTTAGAGCTGTCTCTTCTATTGTGTCTGGGATTTAAATAAGACTTAGTACTTTTGCTGCAGACTGGATGATGAGACAAAAAGTTTCTCTTGTAGGATATTGTTTTTTTTCTTTTGATGGGGGCAGCACACTGTTGCAGTGATTAGCACAACCATTTCACAGCTCTTGGTTCTCTGGTTTGGTTTGGCTCCCAAACAGGACGCCCTGTGAGAAATATGCATGTCATCCATATGCAAATAAGTGTAGATTTCCACTGGATGTGCTGTGTGTGTGTGTGTGTGTGTGTGTGTGTGTGTGTGTGTGTGTGTGTGTGTGTGTGTGTGTGTGTGTGTGTGTGTGTGTGCGTGCATGTGTGCGTGTGTATCTGTGTGTCCTGCAATACACTGTTGTCCCATCCTGGACTGGTTCTCTGCTTACACCCTTCATATGTTGGGATAAGTTCCAGCTTTCCTTTGAACTAAAACAGGCTAAAGCAGGTACTGGAAAATGAATGCATGGGTGAATGAATACATTTTTATTTGTGTTTACATCTGTCGTGCAATATTCCACTACTAGCTATGGCTGTTTAAAATGACAACTATTTACTTTTGTGGTCAGATATTTTAATCTAGATCTTATCTTTATTTTAATTGTTTTTTATTGATTAACAAATTCATAAATATGCAATATTTGTACATTTTAATATCAATTTTCTATTATAATCATAGTTGCAAGTAGATTTGATGTAACTGATTTTGTAAGTTTGATTAGCTTTATGTTCCTGATGTGGATTGGTATTTTTGGGTTGTTCTTGTTTAATTTTCTATGCATTTTGTAAACATGCTTTGCTCTTCCTCACATATTTCACTCAGTCTGTCTGCTTTTGACCCTTCTGTCACAATATTATTCTTTTTATTTTGTCAATGTCACTTTCACAGTATAATCTTGTTTTGCTTGTGAAGTGTTTGTCTTGCCTTGTGGATGGTCTACACATGCCTAAAAACTAGTTTTGTTTTTTAGCAATTTGTCCATGTTTTACTCTTCACGTGGGGTACATTTTCTTGTTGAATTTTACAACCACAATTTCTGCATATTGACACACCCTTCCTCGTCGTATTCTTCATCTGTGACATGTCCCTTACTGTCTCTGTTCTTAATCAGCTTCTGTATCTGTCTTTTCTCTACCTGCTGTCTTGTATACTGTTGATTGTATTAACTCTATCGTTCTTCAGTGTTGTTTGATCTAGAAAGTTTAATGATCCTGCACAGTTAATTTTTAATGTGATATTTATGTCAGATTGCCTATTTTGTATGGACTTCCCTCAGTAATATTTCTGGACAGTCTGCATTTTGATTTCTTCTGGTTTTTTTAATTATTTTATTGAATTATTTACTTGTGACACAGCCACATTTACATTTACATAAAATTAATCAAACTGTATTAACAAGTTAAAATTAACAAACATTATGCTTTACATATATTCCTATATATCATCATCTAAGCAACATTACATAAATTATTCAGTTCTTGCCCCCTTTTTAAGCAAGAAACATCTTTATTATACCATCACTTATGACATAAGCAATCATACATTTATATAAATGAAAACAAACCAGTGACACAATCCTAGTTGCAAGCATTTTACATCATAAACCATACTGACACATTCACAGTTGCAAACATTATACATCACTGACAATTTGCCCAAACGTTTTCAGTCAAACTTTGCATAGCTCATTTAAGTCCTGCCTTCTTTTAAACCTCATTCCTTCCCTGTATGTATTGTTGCCACAATTCCTATTTTTCCTATGTAGTTTGTTCCTACCTTTTTCTAAAGATCTATATTCACTTCTTATAATATAGGTGGTTTAGATTCTGATTTCCATTTTCTAGTAATTGCATTTTTGTCAGCCACCATAACTAGACACAACAAGGCCTTACCATGTCTAGGCAATTCCTGATTCTGTAACACAGCTCAGAAAAATCATCTCTCTCGTCACTCCAATCTGCCTACTCATCATCTCCGACAGTGCATCCTGCAGGGAATCCTTACATATAAAGTCCACCAACTCACTGTACTCCCAGAAAATATGTTCCCAATTACCTCTTTCTTCCCCATCACACACCCAACATTTACTATCTACCTGAGGAAAAATTCTCTGAAATCTACTTGGGGTATAAAAATAACTATGTAAACATTTCCAAGCAAAAATCCTAAATATTCTAGATTTTGTTGCACATTTGGGAGACATACATATATCCTCCCATTGTTTCTTTGTGAATTGCTTATCCAATGTCTCTTCCCAATCCTTTCTAACCTCTTCTGATGCATTTTTATAGTTATCATGCAATATTTTATATGCTCTAGTAATTATTCATTTTTTAATGGCAGCTTCTGTTCTAGATTCTACTAAAAACTTTACCAGTGCTGGTCATTCGTTTATGACCCCCCCTATTTCTTTCTCTTTGCCTATACTCTGATATCAATCCTTGATAGGGAAGGCAGTCTGTAACCTGCAGTCCAAATAAATTCTTGGCATCTTCCCATTCCATTATCTTTCCTTCTCTAGTTATTTGCTCCCAATACCTTTAATCCTTTGCCAGTTTTCTCCAATAAATTCCAGCCCCCTCTTGCCTATTGTCTGTATCCCTAATTGCAGTCATCCCTATCGGCAGAATCTCCTTTCTCCATTCCCATGTTGGTTTAGTTCTTAGAATACTTTCTGCTACTTTATGGATATAATATTCTGTATGGTTATTGTTATTCTCCTTAAAGGCCTGCATCCAAAATCCCAGTCTCTCCTCGTTTCTTGAGCCCCCCATTTTAACATCATCCCTTTCCACTTTGAATTATAGTTTTCTGCTTATAAGTCTACAACTGCAGCTCTTTGCCAAAGACTTGAGCCTTATGTAGTGGCTGTTTATTGTTTCACCTCACTCGAGTAGATTTTCTAACTTTACATGCTTTACAAAGTACATTCATTATTGTAAGTACCCTGTTAACGTTTTTTTACTGATGCATAATTATCTTCAGTCTCAGAAAATGTTTAGCATACATCTTTTTGCCAGTCATTTGCAGAGTAACAACTTTCAAAGTATTATCCTCATGTGATATTAAGGGTTGTGGCAGAGGTTTTGGGTTTAGATATCCAAGTGGTACATTGCATACTTAGGCAGTGATTATCAAAGTTGGTATCAAAAGGCTGAAGGCCAGGAACTTGCAGAGATATTTTCCTTGCCTTCTGTACACACTGTTAATCTGTCTCTAACATTAGTTCTCTTAACTGTAATTCTTTTGCTAATTTCTCCTATTTCCGTCTATTAACTTTGGCTACTTTCTTTGAACAAAATATAAACTTTGGCATTTCAGTGACTCATCTACTTGCAGTTGTCTGACTTTAAAATAAAACAAATTGCACACAGACTAAATATTTTTTCTGACTAAATACTTTCTTATTTTTTCATAAACATTATTATATTTCAAGTCTTGCAAGGTGTGTGTGTGTGTGTGTGTGTGTGTGTGTGTGTGTGTGTGTGTGTGTGTGTGTGTGTGTGTATGTGTGTGTACTTGACAACTACTTTCTATTAATATTGCTGGAAATACAGTAAAACAATGCAGTCTCACATTTTGGCAAGCACTGTGTTGTAAAAGGGTAGCAGGCACTTAGTGTGACTGTACTTAAAAGAAAATCAGAAACAGCATAATTAGACTTTTGAAAAAAATGTTTATTTTTACTACAAGATATAGTAAATCAACATAGCTGCTTCAAAAGCAAGAGTACTTTGTTCACCATGCACTATAAAACACTAACTAGTTCCAAATGGCAAACACTTATTAAAAGGATTCAGAGTATAAGACACTTAGCCAAGCAGCATTTACCTAACACTTCAGTGATGGCATGCTATAAGCTGATCTACCAGACATAGTGAATGGGGATGGAACTGTTGATATTGAGTAAAATCTTTGGAGTAATCCTGTACACTAAGATACTGCACCCGTAGTAGGGAACCAGCCAAGAAGCTGTAGCTTAAATCAATGTAAATAAATGGAATTAGGTTTAATAAGCAATGGCAGGCCAGCCACAAAACCCATCTACTTCAGAATGCTTTCCCTGCAGCTTTCGATCCTGCCAAGAGTGGGTTTGAGCTCCATCTGCCCTACTTTTTCTGTATCATGTTTTTTCTTAATACTTCCACTGGACACAAACTTATTAAAATATGATTTACAGTTACTGAGATCTTTTCCCAAGGACATCACCAGGCTACATCTCTTCTCTGGCATCCCCCTGGGTCACTGTGACCATGAACATTCTTTCATGCTCTACCCAGAAAGATAATTCAGCTCCTGGGAAAATGTGTTATGGTGCACTCACAACAAAGTATTAGTTTAAGGGTGTGCACACTTAGCATATTGTACGTTTTTTATTTTTTATATTTTTCCCCCTAACAGGTTTGTTTGTTTTTCAATTGAATTGTACAGGTTCTAGGTCACATTAAAGGTGGGAAAAGTTTTGAAATTATTTATTGTGGTCTCATTTTTTATATCACAAAAACCTGACATTTTAACAGGGGTATGTAAATTTTTTACATCCACTGTAAATGTTCTCTAATCAGCTCCATAAAGGAGCGGTTCATTTTCCCCACATAAAAACTACTGCAAGACATACAGAAAGCAATATAAATCACATCAGAGGTCAGACAATCAGCTGTGACATTAAATCTAGAAACAACACCTATATTAGGTTGGGTGAAAGTACTGGACATATCTATACAGATGCAAAAACTGCATCTGTTACAACAATGCGTACCAGCGTCACCTTGGAGGTGTGTTAGGGGTGTATGATTCTTCCTACAGTACAGCTGTCATTTTAAAGACTTCCAGCAGCACTTGGTTACCCATGGAATATTAAAACTCATGACTTATACTTCCAAAGTGTAAAACATTACATTTGGTGGCATTAAACCTAGTCACTGTAAGAGACAACTTGTCAAAAAATGTGTCTAGAAAGTCATGTGTTTTCTTTTGTTCTTCTGTGTTCTATGATCATCACTACAGTCTCAATCATACAATATCAGCAAATCTGCTTACCCAGTTTCCTAGACTGGATGGTAACATACACATAAAAATGTTAAACAGAAAATTGCCCAGGACTGACCGTAGATGCCCCTTCCCACTTTTCAGTTCATTTCAGAAGACTGCATCTTCTCCCAGAACCCAGTTCCTAATCCAGTTGATTATTTGCCCATTGATATTCAGTGTTTCCATTACATCCAGTATCACTTTGTGGGATAATGAAGTGAGCCATTGAACAGATCTAAATTTACAGTGTCCACTGTTAATTCTAAGGCATCAACCAGAGTGCAGCAGACGTATCGTAGGTTTGTCAGGCATGATGTTCTGATTCAGAAACTGTGCTGTAGTCTTTTCATGTGTTGGACTTTACTTAAAATAAAGTAGTAGGCCAGTAATTTACTACTATGGTTGCATTTGGGCATTTTCATATTCAAACCACTGCTGCCTCTTTCCATTCAGTTGGGACATAACTGGCACATAGGTTTTGCTGGAACAGATACACCATAACGGGGGCTATGTCATTTTAATCATAATGTAAAAGAAACTATTAAGATCATCTAGCCCTGCAGATGCGGCAACTATTATTTTTCTTCATGGATGCTAGGATGTCATCTTGAGAAATAGCTGGACAAGTACCTGAACTTAGGTTTGCTCTGTTAGGTTCAGTTCTCAGTTCCCGGAAAATTGTCTAAAATATTACTGATCAAAGCTGTTAAATGTTATTGTTACTGTCCCTTAGTTTTCTTGTGGAAAAATGTCTAAGGTGATTAAAAAATGCCTTTTATGTTTTGTTCTGAAATTTTTGCTAATTTGATTTCATAATTGCACTTTGCCACTCTTCAGTGCTGACCTTGCTTGAAAATATATTTAATTATTGTTTGTTGAAGGAATCTTTTTCTTAATTACTCAGTATTTTTTAATCCTTTTCACCATTTTTGTGAAACTATTTGTCAACCAAGTTGTCTCTCTACTGGCTTGGTTAGCCCTTGCAAGTTCACAATTTGTGTTTTATACCAGTAGTAAAGTATGACAATATTCTATAAAGGATGAACATCATCTGCCAGAACAAGTTCACAATTTGTGTTTTATTCCAGTAGTAAGTATGCCAATATCCTATAAAGGATGAACACCATCTCTTAGAACAAGATCACAATTTGTGTTTTATACCAGTAGTAAGTATGCCAACATCCTATAAAGGATGAACACCATCTCCCAGAACAAGTTCACAATTTGTGTTTTATACCAGTAGTAAGTATGCCAATATCCTATAAAGGATGAACACCATCTCTCAGAACAAGATCACAATTTGTGTTTTATACCAGCAGTAAGTATGCCAACATCCTATAAAGGATGAACACCATCTCCCAGAACAAGTTCACAATTTGTGTTTTATACCAGTAGTAAGTATGCCAACATCCTATAAAGGATGAACACCATCTCAGAACAAGTTCGCAATTTGTGTTTTATACTAGTAAGTATGCCAATATCATATAAAGGATGAACATCATCTCCCAGAACAAGTTCACAATTTGTGTTTTATACCAGTAGTAAGTATGCAAACATCATATAAAGGATGAACACCATCTCTCAGAACAAGTTCCCAGTTTGTGTTTTATACCAGTAGTAAGTATGCCAATATCCTATAAAGGATGAACACCATCTCTCAGAACAAGCTCACAATTTGTGTTTTATACCAGTAGTAAGTATGCCAACATCATATAAAGGATGAACACCATCTCTCAGAACAAGTTCCCAGTTTGTGTTTTATACCAGTAGTAAGTATGCCAATATCCTATAAAGGATGAACACCATCTCTCAGAACAAGCTCACAATTTGTGTTTTATACCAGTAGTAAGTATGCCAACATCATATAAAGGATGAACACCATCTCTCAGAACAAGTTCCCAGTTTGTGTTTTATAACAGTAGTAAGTATGCCAATATCCTATAAAGGATGAACACCATCTCCCAGAACAAGTTCACAATTTGTGTTTTATACCAGCAGTAAGTATGCCAATATCCTATAAAGGATGAACACCATCTCCCAGAACAAGTTCACAATTTGTGTTTTATACCAGTAGTAAGTATGCAAACATCATATAAAGGATGAACACCATCTCTCAGAACAAGTTCCCAGTTTGTGTTTTATACCAGTAGTAAGTATGCCAATATCCTATAAAGGATGAACACCATCTCTCAGAACAAGCTCACAATTTGTGTTTTATACCAGTAGTAAGTATGCCAACATCATATAAAGGATGAACACCATCTCTCAGAACAAGTTCCCAGTTTGTGTTTTATACCAGTAGTAAGTATGCCAATATCCTATAAAGGATGAACACTATCTCCCAGAACAAGTTCACAATGTGTGTTTTATACCAGCAGTAAGTATGCCAATATCCTATAAAGGACGAACACCATCTCCCAGAATAAGTTCACAATTTGTGTTTTATTCCAGTAGTAAGTATGCTAACATAATATAAAGGATAAACACTATCTCTCAGAACAAGTTCACAATTTGTGTTTTATACCAGTAGTAAGTATGCCAACATCATATAAAGGATGAACACCATGTCCCAGAATAAGTTCACAATTTGTGTTTTATACCAGTAGTAAGTATGCCAACATCCTATAAAGGATGAACACCATCTCTCAGAACAAGTTCACAATTTGTGTTTTATACCAGTAGTAAGTATGCAAACATCATATAAAGAATGAACACCATCTCTCAGAACAAGTTCACAATTTGTGTTTTATACCAGTAGTAAGTATGTCAACATCCTATGAAGGATGAACACCATCTCCCAGAACAAGTTCACAATTTGTGTTTTATACCAGTAGTAAGTATGCCAACATCATATAAAGGAAGAACACCATCTCTCAGAACAAGTTCACAATTTGTGTTTTGTACCAATAGTAAGTATGCCAATATTCTATAAAGGATGAACACCATCTCCGAGAACAAGTTCACAATTTGTGTTTTATGCCAGTAGTAAGTATGCCAACATCATATAAAGGATGAACACACTCTCTCAGAACAAGTTCACAATTTGTGTTTTATACCAGTAGTAAGTATGCCAACATCATATAAAGGATGAACACCATCTCAGAACAAATTCACAATTTGTGTTTTATACCAGTAGTAAGTATGCCAACATCATATAAAGGGTGAACACCATCTCCCAGAACAAGCTCACAATTTGTGTTTTATACCAGTAGTAAGTATGCCAACATCATATAAAGCATAAACACCATCTCTCAGAACAAGTTCACAATTTGTGTTTTATACCAGTAGTAAGTATGCCAATATTCTATAAAGGATGGACACCATCTCCCAGAACAAGTTCACAATTTGTGTTTTATACTAGTAGTAAGTATGCCAACATCATATGAAGGATGAACACCATCTCTCAGAGCAAGTTCACAATTTATGTTTTATACCAGTAGTAAGTATGCCAACATCATATAAAGGATGACCACCATCTCTCAGAACAACTTCATAATTTGTGTTTTATACCAGTAGTAAGTATGCCAACATCATATAAAGGATGAACACCATCTCCCAGAACAAGTTCACAATTTGTGTTTTATACCAGTAGTAAGTCTGCCAACATCATATAAAGGATGAACACCATCTCACAGAACAAGTTCACAATTTGTGTTTTATATCAGTAGTAAGTATGCCAATATCCTATAAAGGATGAACACCATCTCTCAGAACAAGATCACAATTTGTGTTTTATACCAGTAGTAAGTATGCCAACATCCTATAAAGGATGAACACCATCTCCCAGAACAAGTTCACAATTTGTGTTTTATTCCAGTAGTAAGTATGCTAACATAATATAAAGGATAAACACTATCTCTCAGAACAAGTTCACAATTTGTGTTTTACACCAGTAATAAGTATGCCAATATCCTATAAAAGATGGACACCATCTCCCAGAACAAGTTCACAATTTGTGTTTTATACTAGTAGTAAGTATGCCAACATCCTATAAAGGATGAACACCATCTCCCAGAACAAGTTCACAATTTGTGTTTTATTCCAGTAGTAAGTATGCTAACATAATATAAAGGATAAACACTATCTCTCAGAACAAGTTCACAATTTGTGTTTTACACCAGTAATAAGTATGCCAATATCCTATAAAAGATGAACACCATCTCCCAGAACAAGTTCACAATTTGTGTTTTATACCAGTAGTAACTATGCCAACATCATATAAAGGATGAACACCATCTCACAGAACAAGTTCACAATTTGTGTTTTATACCAGTAGTAAGTATGCCAATATCCTATAAAGGATGAACACCATCTCTCAGAACAAGATCACAATTTGTGTTTTATACCAGTAGTAAGTATGCCAACATCCTATAAAGGATGAACACCATCTCCCAGAACAAGTTCACAATTTGTGTTTTATTCCAGTAGTAAGTATGCTAACATAATATAAAGGATAAACACTATCTCTCAGAACAAGTTCACAATTTGTGTTTTACACAAGTAATAAGTATGCCAATATCCTATAAAAGATGAACACCATCTCCCAGAACAAGTTCACAATTTGTGTTTTATACCAGTAGTAAGTATGCCAACATCATATAAAGGATGAACACCATCTCACAGAACAAGTTCACAATTTGTGTTTTATACCAGTAGTAAGTATGCCAATATCCTATAAAGGATGAACACCATCTCTCAGAACAAGATCACAATTTGTGTTTTATACCAGTAGTAAGTATGCCAACATCCTATAAAGGATGAACACCATCTCCCAGAACAAGTTCACAATTTGTGTTTTATTCCAGTAGTAAGTATGCTAACATAATATAAAGGATAAACACTATCTCTCAGAACAAGTTCACAATTTGTGTTTTACACCAGTAATAAGTATGCCAATATCCTATAAAAGATGAACACCATCTCCCAGAACAAGTTCACAATTTGTGTTTTATACCAGTAGTAAGTATGCCAACATCCTATAAAGGATGAACACCATCTCTCAGAACAAGTTCACAATTTGTGTTTTGTACAAGTAGTAAGTATGCAAACATCATATAAAGGATGAACACCATCTCTCAGAACAAGTTCACAATTTGTGTTTTATACCAGTAGTAAGTATGCCAATATCCTACAAAGGATGAACACCATCTCCCAGAACAAGTTCACAATTTGTGTTTAATTCCAGTAGTAAGTATGAAAACATAATATAAAGGATAAACACCATCTCTCAGAACAAGTTCACAGTTTGTTTTTTATACCAGTAGTAAGTATGTCAACATCCTATGAAGGATGAACACCATCTCCCAGAACAAGTTCACAATTTGTGTTTTATACCAGTAGTAAGTATGCCAATATCCTACAAAGGATGAACACCATCTCCCAGAACAAGTTCACAATTTGTGTTTTATACCAGTAGTAAGTATGCCAACATCATATAAAGGATGAACACCATCTCTCAGAACAAGTTCACAATTTGTGTTTTGTACCAATAGTAAGTATGCCAATATTCTATAAAGTATGAACACCATCTCCCAGAACAAGTTCACAATTTGTGTTTTATGCCAGTAGTAAGTATGCCAACATCATATAAAGGATGAACACACTCTCTCAGAACAAGTTCACAATTTGTGTTTTATACCAGTAGTAAGTATGCCAACATCATATAAAGGATGAACACCATCTGAGAACAAGTTCACAACTTGTGTTTTATACCAGCAGTAAGTATGCCAACATCATATAAAGGGTGAACACCATCTCCCAGAACAAGCTCACAATTTGTGTTTTATACCAGTAGTAAGTATGCCAACATCATATAAAGGATGAACACCATCTCCCAGAACAAGTTCACAATTTGTGTTTTATACCAGTAGTAAGTATGCCAATATTCAATAAAGGATGGACACCATCTCCCAGAACAAGTTCACAATTTGTGTTTTATACTAGTAGTAAGTATGCCAACATCATATGAAGGATGAACACCATCTCTCAGAGCAAGTTCACAATTTATGTTTTATACCAGTAGTAAGTAGGCCAACATCATATAAAGGATGACCACCATCTCTCAGAACAACTTCATAATTTGTGTTTTATACCAGTAGTAAGTATGCCAACATCATATAAAGGATGAACACCATCTCACAGAACAAGTTCACAATTTGTGTTTTATACCAGTAGTAAGTATGCCAACATTATATAAAGGATGAACACCATCTCCCAGAACAAGTTCACAATTTGTGTTTTATACCAGTAGTAAGTATGCCAATATCATATAAAGGATGAACACCATCTCCCAGAACAAGTTCACAATTTGTGTTTTATACCAGTGGTAAGTATGCCAACATCATATAAAGGATGAACACCATCTCCCAGAACAAGTTCACAATTTGTGTTTTATACCAGTAGTAAGTATGCCAACATTATATAAAGGATGAACACCATCTCCCAGAACAAGTTCACAATTTGTGTTTTATACCAGTAGTAAGTATGCCAATATCATATAAAGGATGAACACCATCTCCCAGAACAATTTCACAATTTGTGTTTTATACCAGTGGTAAGTATGCCAACATCATATAAAGGATGAACACCATCTCTCAGAACAAGTTCACAATAGGTTCATAGGTTAGTACTAGGCTAACTGCCCTTGTGAGCCATTTTACGCCTAGCCAATTACCCCATGTGAGAATCAAATCCTGACCTTTGTGTTTGTAAGGTAAACACCTTAACCATTACGCCACCCTCCCCCCAATTTGTGTTTTATATCAGTAGTAAGTATGCCAACATCATATAAAGGATGAACACCATCTCTCAGAACAAGTTTACAATTTGTGGTTTGTAGCAGTAGTAAATGTGCCAATATTTTACATAGGATGTACATCATCTCCCAGGACAGACTACTTGATGGCTGAGGTAGTGATACCTGCAGTTGTTGTTGTTGTTGTGTCTTTCGGCTTTTCCTGGTTAGGGGGCGCTACAGCAGAACTCCAGTCCACTAATGTTTGGCAGTTGATTTTTATGTGCCAAGTTGCCAGCCCTGACACACAACCTTCAACGAAGGTACGCCCATTCATGCATGTCTCCATGCAGAAGACGCTCAAGCTGAGAGTCGAACCGGACAGCATCTTACTGTGAGGCGACAATGCTACCGCAGCACCATCACCACGGATCAGTGATACCTGCAGTGATTTTACAAAAAGGACGTATCAACAACCAGATTACCATTTGTGTAGTAAACATGTGTTTAGCTGTTTAATTATACACTTCTTTCTGATACAGAAAGCAGAGGAATTATCACTTAAATTCTTAGCCATGAAGTGAGCCATGTAAATGCTCTCCAGCATAAAAGTAAGGACACATAGAAAGGACCAGATCTGCCCTAGTAAGATTATAGATTAATTAAAAGATGCAATTATGTTTTTAAGTAATTTTAAGTAATAAGTAATTGTCTTGTTAATGATGACCTCCTGACTGATAAGGAATTAGATAACATTGAAGTCACCCTTTAGGAGAGTTTCAAACCTACATGACACATAATTCAGATCAGTACAGATACAAGGAATGGATTCATTCTGGTGTGTTAATCACGCATATCCTACCACTATTTTTATCTCAAGTAAAGAATGTATGAAAAATCAATTTACAAGCAAGTGTATAAGAACTTTAGGGAAGGAGGTAAAATTCAGGTTTTGGCTAAACTACAGAGCTATCGTGTCACTTCATTATGAAACAGTGGCCTTTCTACAGTATCTTACTCTTCCATGCTAATTTCAATATAGACAATACAGAACTTGCACTATGACAATCATATAACAACTGAATTACACTTTTATAGAGAAATATCATTAAACTTACCATAGTTTGATACCTATGATTCATTCACATATGAATAAATATCAACCCTTTGCCGTTCATCTAGAAGGTCTCTTTAAGATATCTGAGACAAATTCGGAGAAAATGGAAAACTCCGGGATCTTTTTTTTTAATACAAATACACATGGAAAGTGCAATCAGACATATTTATAAGCTAAAACAGCATGGCACACAAATGAGTTGTTTCAGTGGTTGAAATCACACAGTCTCGATGTAGACAACTGTACCATCTCCCCATGACAGCATACATTATGACTTTTATATTGTGAGAGAGCCCTGTTCCAACCCTGTAGTCAGACCCAGTGAATAATAAGACAACAGAGTAAGACTGGAAGGGTAACAGTGCTAAAATAAGCTGAGATGAGTAACAGACCTAAACAGCTACTGCTTAGCATAGTGGCAGGTTTCTGAGAATTTTACTTATTTCTTTATTTGTTTGTTTGTTTGTTTTGGCTTGTTAGTCATCTAA
Source organism: Protopterus annectens (assembly GCF_019279795.1). Taxonomy (NCBI): domain Eukaryota; kingdom Metazoa; phylum Chordata; order Ceratodontiformes; family Protopteridae; genus Protopterus; species Protopterus annectens. The sequence continues at coordinate 717,577,043 of NC_056744.1, forward strand.
GTAAGCTCTACCAGGCATTTTAAGGTGAAGTGGGCACACAGGTCCTACTGCTTTTGCATGGTCAAATTACTACTGCAGTTCTAAGGAAGATGCATTCATCATATGTTCCCAAACTTTGGAGAGCTGCCCACATTCTGCCCCTCCATAAAGGAGGCAAAAATAACACCATCTCTAACTTCCGCCCAATAGCAATTCTTTCCCCAATTTCGAAAATTCTTGAAAAATGCATACACCGGCAACTCATGCCCTACCTTCTCGATAACCATCTCCTCACTCCTACACAACATGGGTTTCGGCCTGGCCACAGTACCATAACCGCTCTTCATTCCTTCCTAGAAATTGTCAACCAAGCCCGTGACTCTGGAAAAATTGTCTCCACTGTTCTTCTTGACCTTTCTAAGGCCTTCGACACTATATCCCACACTCTCCTTCTCAACCACCTCTCTAACCTCAACCTCTCCCACAACTCCCTTTCTTGGTTCAGAAGTTATCTCTTTGATAGATCCCAAGCTGTGAAATGGAATACTGGTACCTCAAAATTCCTACCTACCCCTACCGGAGTCCCTCAGGGTTCTATTCTCGGGCCTCTGCTCTTTAACATTTTTATCAATGATCTCCACTCTTCTATTCCTCTTGCTCAAATAGTCCAATACGCTGATGACTCCACTATTATCTGCTCTGCACCCAACCTTCCCGAGCTCCAAGCCAAAACCCAATTGGCCTTCACAACCATAGAAAATTGGATGCTTCAAAATCATCTCTCCCTCAATGCCAAAAAATCCCACATCATTCTCTTCTCCCCCTCAAAAGCTCTGACTCCTGATAAGTCATCCTTCATAATTTCCAGCCTCTCCCAGTCCTCAATAGAAGTTGCTAGTAGTGCTAAATTACTCGGAGTAACCATTGATGAACACCTGAAATTTAACAATCATATTCAACTAAACATAAAGAAAACTCATCAGAAGCTCGGTATGCTTTATAGAAATGCAAACTTTCTTACTCCATCTTCAAGACAAACTCTCGCCACTACCTTCCTTCTCCCTTCTCTACTGTATGGTGCTCCTCTTCTATCCAATCTCTCCTCTTCTATCTCCGCAAAACTCGAAAGTTGCTACTATAAAATTGCCAAATTCGCTACTAACTCCACTCATTCTACACACCACTGCATCTGCCTCCGTAGTCTCCAATGGTTAGAACTCCTAATCAACTCAATTTCCTCCAACTTACTACTGCACACAAACTAATATTTAAACCTACTGCTTGCCCAGCATTATCTAATACCTTCACCATATACAATCCTCCAAGGCCCCTAAGATCTAGCCACCAAAATCTTATTTCAATTTACAAACCCAAACGACCCTGGCCAGCTCCTACTTTCCTATACTACAGCAAAAAAATGGAACTCACTTCCTTCCCTTCTAAGAGCCACTACAAGCTATGAACACTTTAAATCTCTTCTTCATTCTCACCTCTTCCTAAATTGGAAATGTAATTGTATACTTCCTACCTAGATCTCAAGTTATCCTAGTTCTATCCCACCCCCCTGGTTCCCCTTCTTCTGTCTCTCTCCCTAGCTCCCCTCCCTTCTTCATTATCTCCTCCTTCCTCCCTGATTAAACCCTTTACCTTCCTTCAAGTGCTCACTCTCACCTTAACTCTTTTGCCTTTTTCTCTAGGTGGTCTCCTGGACTCAACCACAATTTGAACATTAGTTTTCTGTTCTTTTTCTATCCTCTTCTAACACCTCTCCTTTAATTTCTTTGCTTCTTCTTTTTTCTCTCATGCATCCATGCTCTTGCATTCAAACTCTATCTATAATTTGCTTTCCTTTCCTACTTACTAACATCACACTTGCACTAATATATCTTTTTCTTATGTATAGTGCCCATTGCACCTCATTCTTGTTTGGAAATTGTTAAAGTATTATGCTATTAGAACAGAGTATGTTTTTGTGTGTAATATATTAGTTTAGATCTTTTCTGCTGTTTTTTTTTTTGTGTGTAATGTATTATCGTGGAGCTTTTCTCCCCGGGCCTCCACTGAAAACGGGCTTTCGGGCCCAGTGGACTTCCCCGGTTATCAAACTGGAAATAAATAATAAATAAATAATAAATATAAAACTGTGTTCAAGAAAATGTATGCCATTCCTTTACCTTGTTTTATATCAAACTTGTAGAGATCCTAATCCTCACCAAGAGCTGCCTTTTCAGTGGTGCAGACAAAGTAGATGAAGGGCTGTGTTAAAAGTTTTGTGGAGCATCAGTTGTTTACTTTCATACAGCATTCTGATGACTAGAACATTCATGCAATCACCAAAAGTAAACCTGAAGCTATATTAGGTGTACTGCAGAAGCTTACCAAAGTCCCTGACTGTTAACCTCAACATAACTAGTATGCCTTACCTGCCTGCTTAGTGCCTTGCAAATAATCTTATACAATTCATCACATAAGTTACACCTCTAAAAAAACAGATAAGTGCAAACATACAAGTGTACAGACTGATTAACATCCTTAACCTTTTTATGTGCAAATCCTGTGTCACTTACTGATATTATCTAAAGTATGTTGAGAGGCACTACCAATGATCTCTGAGAATTCTCTGTATTAAGCGAAAATACTTTTTTGTACTTTCGTAGGCCAGTGCCATCAGCAGTGAAGCAATAATCCAAATATACTAACTCTGGTAGACTTAAAAGAGTCCGCTACACATTGCCAAAACAGTTAACTGAAAAGTACTTCTCTAGGTATGTTTCAACAAATTGTGTTTCACTGAAAAAAAAATTCTGAGTGCCCCCCATTCCTCCATGCTCCTAAGCAGAGTCAGTGAACTGTGATTTGCTGAATCAAGTGTCAGTCATTCATCATGCTTCTGAATGGATATAGTATAATGGGCAGGGATTCTGTTGTGGTCAAACTAAATACTCCAGGGATTCTGTTGCGGTTAAAGGAAGCACTGAACTTCTGGGCAACAGAAATGGACATCTTAAGCTGGGATATACAGACAATTAACAATGAATGGATTTCAGTGCTGTTACAAACTCTGTCAGAGCAGTGAGCTGCTTTTAAGATAAAAACTTTATCAAAATTAAAAAAAGAAAGCATAACAAGGAAACAGTTATTGATAGCTCTGCCACAACGAAATATCTGTAATTTACTGTGTACAGATATGTGGCTCTAGAACTGGGCTAGTGGGCTACCTCAACTCTATGCCAACTTGAAGCCTGATTGCTAGAACAAACCTTCTTCAGATTTCAAGTCCTTTTCCTACAATCCTTTGCTGGAAGTGACATTATTAAGGACTTGTTTGGCTAGACTAACTAGGGTAAAACAGGATGGCCCATCCTCAGCTAGAGTGTGAGCCTATGAGACAAGACCTCATAAATTTGTAAATCTATAATGCAGAAGTGTGGAGCTCTTCTGCACTTTAGTTCTAGTCAAAAGGTGTTTCTGTAGAGCTCGGTATACACAGAATCTTGGTATGCATTGAACTGATTTTTGGCAATCACTGTCCTTGTATTAAAGAGGAAACAAACAACACTCAGTAATACTCAGCTGCATGTACTCACTATGTTGTACTAAAATATAACTTTTTTACATATGAATCCAAGTTTTCGTAAATCTCCCTACTAGTGTTTAGAGGTTTGAATTTAAAGTTAATTACTTGTACATGCACCAAATGTTGATGTAATTTATCAATGAACAATAAGATAAGGCAATAAGATAATGCAATCTATAAACAATGTCAAGCAATATTCTTTGTGCTTTGCACTACAGCTCATTCAAATGAGAAGACTACACAGATGCACAATCTTGTTTATGTTCAGAATTCAGAAGAATAAAGAGGCCTAGCCAACTCAGCATAAGTCACATTCCCATTACAAAGCATTTACAGTGACTATTACAGCACTTAAATTATTTAGAACATACGGAATCTTACAAGAGTGCTGTTCTGGAGCAGGTTCAAAAATTCACATTCTATTCAAACTAGTAATACTTCTGCCAGAGACATAGTTGCTATTACTTACACACTTAAAAGTGCTTTTGAGGCTTTTGATATTACTTCAAAAGTTGCCATGTCCGCTGTGTTGGTAGAAGATTTGCATAGTTTAGGATTGAATCTCACAGAAAAGATGCCACATTTTATATATCTATATCTGTCTACCTACATGTATATTTCATACATGCACGCATATGTATGTATGTATATATATATATATATATATATATATATATATATATATATACATATATATATATATGTGTGTGTGTGTGTGTGTGTGTGTGTGTGTATCTATAGCTCTCTCTCTCTCTCTCTATATATATATATATATATATATGTGTGTGTGTGTGTGTGTGTGTGTGTGTGTGTGTGTGTGTGTGTGTGTGTGTGTGTGAAATATATGCATATACATATGTATATGTGTATATGTGTAAGTATATGGATTCACTTTAGAAGCTTGAAAGCCCATAACACTGAAATTCAAAACATTGACACCAAAAGCTTGAAAATTCAAAACACTGAAAAATTCAAATCATTGTATCTCATAACAGTGAAAAAAGTTAGGAAAGCAGCATGTTCTATATTCCAGCACAACTACATACTTAAACAAATAAAAAACAAACCATATTGCACTTCTCCAACTATAAGCAGGGGGGCAAGCCCACCTGCACCACCAGCTACTTAAATATATCAACTCCGGGATCGCACTACACTAAGATGTGTTATGTTGTAGTATAGCAAGTAAGAAGGGAACATGACTGAGGTTGCCTATGAAACCCCGGTTAGTATCGGAGAGATATATAGTAATGTGTAATGTTTTCACAGTGAAGTGGTGTCTAAGAGAAGGTTGAGGATAGTTTTTTACAATTTAAACATGCAGTCATGAAGGGAGGAATGGGATGTTTGGCATTTTGTTCTGTGTAGTGCGATCTTGGAGTTGATATATTTAAGTAGCAGGGGGTGAGGGGGGGGTGCAGTGTGGCTTGCCCCCTTGCTTATAGTTGGAGAAGTGTAATGTGGTTTGTTTTTTTATTTGTTCAGTATGTAGTTGTGCTGGAATATAGGAAATGTTGGTTTACTATGTTTTTTCAATGTTATGGGATTCAATGTTTTGAATTTTCAGTGTTTTGAATTTTCAAGCTTTTGGTCTCAATGTTTTGAATTTCAGTGTTATGGGCTTTCAATCTTCTAAAATGGAATCCATGTGTGTGTGTGTGTGTGTGTGTGTGTGTGTCTATATATATATATATATATATATATATATATATATATTTATATATAAATCTATATATATATATATATATATATATATATATATATATATATGTGTGTGTGTGTGTGTGTGTACATAAAAACTGATACAAGAATGTCAAAACAACAAAGCTTGATATGTTCTGCATGTGCTACACAAATTAACCAACGGGATTAAACCAAACACAAGTGTCCCTGCACCCCACACATACAAACACACACACATACACACACACACACACACACACACACACACACACACACACACACACACACACACACACAAACACACACACACACACGCACACAAACACATGCACAAACACACACACACACACACACACACACATACACAAACACACACTATTATATAAACTAACTCCGAGATTGCGCAGTCCCTGGGGAAAGGGATTATTCTCTTACTTGGGGATTGTCAATTTCACACGCCTATCGACCATCTGTTTGCATTGACCAAACAGGTGCTGACATCCCTATACTATTGCTGTAATGTCTGCAATCCATACATATATATATATATATATATATATATATATATATATATATATATACATATATGTATACACATGTAGACAGACACACACACACACACACACACACACACACACACACACACACACACACACACGATTAAACTTTCTTCTGTTGACATACACATTTGTCAGCATCCCAAATGGACACCACAAAAATTGTCAAAAATGCGAATGTCAACACACTGCTATGAATGCGCTGAGAAGCAAACTCATCACATATAAAACGTAAAACAAAAAAATAAAAAATAAAAAAACGGAGCTAACCCCCCCCCCCCCCGCACTCTCTGCTAATTATATATACTAACTCTGAAATCGCACATAGTTGGAAAAAAGGAATATTTCCAGACTTCAAGAACTGTGTGAAAATGCCAGGTTTTGTGATATAAAAAAAATAAGATCACAATAAATAATTTCAAAACATTTCCCACCTTTAATGTGACCTGTACAATTCAATTGAAGAACAAACAAATCCGTTAGGGGAAAAAAAATATAAAAAATAAAAAATGTACAATAAGCTGGTTGCATAAGTGTGCACACCCTTAATCTATTAATTTGTCGAAACACCTTTTGATTTAATTACAGCATTCAGTCTTCTTGGGTACACACTTGCCATCAATTAAAGAGACTCTGATTAACCCCAAATAAAGTTCAGCTGCCCTAGTAGGATTTTCCTGACATTTACTCAGTTGCCTGCTACAGTAGAAGCCATGGTTCACAGAGAGTTTACAAAGCATCAAAGGGATCTCATTGTTGAAAGGTATCAATCAGGAGAAGGGTACAAAAAAATTTCCACAGCATTGGATATAACATGGAACACAGTGAAGACAATCGTCAAAAAGTGGAGAAAATATGGGACAACAGTGATGTTGCAAAGAACTGGATGCCCCTCCAAAATTGATGAAAAGACAAGACAAAAACTGGACAGGGAGGCTGCCAAGAGACCTACAGCAACACTGAAGGAGTTGCAGGAATTTCATGCAAGTACTGGTTGTGTACTATGTGACAACAATCTAATGTATTCTCCATATGTCTGGGCTATGGGGTAGGGTTGCAAGACAGAAGCCTTTTCTTACATAGAAAAACAACCAGGACCTGCTAAAATTTGCAAAAAAATAATACTTCGTCTCCCAAAAGCATGTGGGAGAATGTGTTATGGTCTGATGAGACCAAGGTTGAACTTTTTAGCCACAATTCCAAAAGGTACGTTTGGTGCAAAAATAACACTTTGCATCACCAAAAGAACACCATCCCCACGGTGAAGCATGGTGGTGGCAGTATCATGCTTTGGGGATGCTTTTCTTCAGTTGGAACTGGGGCTTTAGTCAAGGTGGAGGGAATTATGAACAGTTCCAAATACCAGTCACTTTTGGCCCAAAACCTTCAGGCGTCTGTTAGAAAGATGAAGATGAAGAGGAATTCCACCTTTCAACATGACAATGACCCCAAGCATACATCCAAATCAAGAAATAAATGGCTTTGTCAGAAGAAAATTAAAGTTTTGGAATGGCCCAGCCAGAGCCCAGACCTAAATCCAATAGAAAATCTGTGGGGTGACCTGAAGAGGGCTGTGCACAAGAGATGTCCTCGCAATCTGACAGATTTGGAGCACTTTTGCAAGGAAGAGTAGGCAAATATTACCAAGTCAAGATGAGCCAAGCTGATAGACTCCTACCAAGAAGACTGAATGTTGTAATTACAAAGTATTAGTTTAAGGGTGTGCACACTTACGCAACCAGCTTATTGTACATTTTTATTTTTTATATTTTTTCCCCTAAAAGATTTGTTTGTTTTTCAAATGACTTGTACAGGTTATAGGTTACATTAAAAGTGGGAAAAGTTTTGAAATAATTTATTATGGTCTCATTTTTTTTATATCACAAAAACCTGGCATTTTAACAGGGGTGTGTAAACTTTTTATATCCACTGTATATAGATAGATTAAATATATATATATATATATATATATATATATATATATATATATATATATATATATATGTTTTAAAGTTACATAATGATGGCTGGAAAGAAACTTTGCATCTGTAAAATAATATTCATTTACTACAGTTTACAGTGTTGTACAATATTCATTAAGTAGCATAAATGCCCTTACAGGTCTATGTACTATTCCACCTTGCACTGACTAATCCTACAACAGCTTTTGTATATTTGATTGTATTAATGCTTTCTAAATTACCTTGTATCCTTTTTTAATCTGGCTATAAACCCTCAGCAGAGCAACAAATAAACTAAAACGCAAACAAGCAAATGAACAAACATAACTTTCAAAGAAAGTGCACTTTTTTATTCAGAAAAGGAGAGGGAACATATTGGAATATCTCTTTACATTTAAATAAGACTCTTCATGGTATGTGCATGAGAGGTTGCCACAGTAGTGCAGCGGTAGCATTGTCGCCTCACAGCAAGAGGTTCTCCCGTTCGATTCTCGGCTGGAGCGCCTTCTGTGTGGAGTTGGCATGTCCTCCCCATGGTCGAGTGGTGTTCGAAAGACATGCATGAAATGGGCGTGCCTTCATTGAAGGTTGGGCGTTGAGCTGGCACCTTGGCACCACAAAAATCTACTGTCAATCATTAGCACACCGGAGTTCCGCTGTGGCAACCCCTAACCGGGAAAAGCCGAAAGAAAAACAAACATGGTATGTGCCTGAGAATCATTGGTCTGGTTTTTATTATATTTCTCCTGCACATCCTGAAAGTAAAGTTAACTGAGCTGGAGCTACACTTCTGAATACCTTCTTTATTCAGGATTTTGTGAATACTGAATGTTACATTGTGATAGTGAATGATCAGGCATTAAACAGCAAACACTGGCTAGTTTAAATCCACCTTTCTTAAGATGTATTTTCCTATATGTTGCTATGCAATAAAATAAACGAGCAAGCATGATAAAATTAAACCCAGTTTTGTAAGACTCTACCATACTCTAGACATTGCAGCATTAGTGTTGCTCTGACAACAGCTTCTATAGCAGATGCAGTCTCAGCAGCAGTTACTTCCTTTTGCTCTGCATGGAGAAAATAATTACTGTTACCAGAAATATGCATCGTCTATTGCATTTCTATATTTTCTTAATCCTATTTATGCAGACTTCTACCCCTGCTGCTAAACAGATACAAACCAGTTTAAGGAATACGCTAATGCCTGGCTACGGATTCTGTACCCAAACAGCCAACCAGCAGCAAAGTGCTTTAGGTGGTTCTTGCACCCTCATCCTCAGCACAATGGTTCAGCCCTAACAAGAGGCCAGAGTGAGGAAGTCTTGAGGCACACATAGTATGTTGAGGACTTAAATTCCAAAATGTATGGAGCCATGCTCACCTCAGGGTCACACTGTCCCAACAACCAGCATGCTTCTTTTTCTGTATAGTATGAATCCCTCCTTTATCTATCCTGTATGTGAAAACACATACTTTTGCATCCTGATATGCCATTATCAGTTACTTATCCCAACAGCAGACATTACACATAAAAATGTGTAGGAAATATATTCCTCAGGAAGAAGCCATAGACTGCAAAACAATTTTTAGAAATATATGGTAAACACTGGCATTAAAATAATTGATGCTGGATAATTTGCTTCAAATCAATAAGTAATGTCCTTCTGTGGATTCCTGGGCACTGACCTATCACCATATTTCTGTATCAGGTTGTGATAGAGAGCTCAAATAAATTCAAGACTGAGAGCAAATCAATCATATACAACATTTGTAATGTTTTGCAGTGTTTAGGATGTTATAACATATTGCACTTTTTGACAGATGCTGGGATGTGAGGTACTTCAGTCTAGTTCTAGGACCTTAACCCTAATGGGATTTTAGAAATATCAGTCTTAAATGGACTTTTCTCTTTTTGCCCCGCATTTTTTACAGTGAATTCCAGACAGGTAGGTGAAGAGACTGAATAAATAAAAAAAGAAACTGATGAAAAGGAGAAGTACAGGGTAGAAAAAACTTTTATGCTAGGATGTGAAAAGCAGAGAACATTCATCATCATGAGCTTTTTTGCAGCATATATGATTAGAAATGAATGGAGAATGGAAACAGAGGTGAATATGTGAGAAACACAGAGTGGGATCAGTGTGGGTGGTCATCTACCTTTGCTCTGAAAAGGGTAAGCAATTTTGCTTCACCAAGTAAAAATAATGTTGGCAGAAGTTGCCTGGGGAGTAACAAAGCTCACTCATTCAGGCAATATACACTGCAGACAGCACCATCTGGAAATCATTATGTCACATGCTAGACAGCTTTTGACATTGATTTTTAATGTGTCTTTATTATGAAGGAATGGCTTGAAGGACACAAGTCTTTAAACATTCACAGAAGAAAGAATACAATGCCTGGACTGGCCTACACAAGGAAAGAAAATGCTAGCACATGAGCACAACTTCTTTTTGCACCACATAGTATGACTGGTGTTATTCTATAACGTTTTGTTGCATTTTCTTCCTTTTTTCATTTTTATGTATATATATGCATTTATTTATTTATCTTTAGGAAAATCTGTCCTTAGTTCCTGAGATAAAAAATTCTTATTCTCATATACAGGGGGTGACAAACAGAAGTCAAGTTTCATTCCAATGGACTTGTCTCTTTTTATTAAACAAACAAAAATAAAATAAAACAAAAAACTCACAAGTGGTTTTGTACGCTCTACTAATTAGGTGAAAGTACAAGAACACTAACTTCAGCAAAGAGGTTTAGGTTTTGAACTCATGGTGCAGAATTTGTAATTACAGATTTTTTCTTCTTCTCTTGTTAATTTCTGTCTACAGTTTCTTTACTGCAATCTCTCTTTGAGGTACAGAATGGACTCAACACTATATGTTAATTAATAAAAGCAAAAAAATACACACTCTTTGAATGGTAAAAGCTTAATGTTAAACACAGTCTGAGGCTTATGCATAAAGAAATGTATATTATTTCATATTATTTCAGTGAATAAGGAACTAAAACTTCCAAATGCAAGTTAGAGATGAAGAAGACTAATTCAATACGGACTGCTAAACACTTAATTACAGTTACATTAAATACATAATTCTACACTTCCTGGATCATCTTGTACCACAGCTTAAATCTGGGTGTGCTCATTTGGGCATCATGCAGTTAAAAAAAGCTGGGATGGCACAACATTACTGCCTCAACAACTAAGCCCAGGAATATGCTTATTGAGCAGTTTGGCAAATGTTAACGAAAACTGTACATGTCAATTTCTGCCATGCTAAAATAACTTATTCTTTCTGATGCGTTATAAAACACCACAAGTGTTCAGATTATTGCAAACAAAACGTGGGACCAGTAAACTGTGGATAGTTATATTAATGTAATTTCTAGCAGTGCACAGAACGATGAAAAATTAGATTGATTTCTATCCTGAAGTCTGCTTACAAATTATCAGAAAAGATACTTTTGTGGGACAAAACAAGGAGACTCAGGATTTACTAAACAACTTGTGCACCCCATAACTCTTAAGAATTAAAGCACTAGATGGTACCAAGATAAATATCAGTTCTTAATTTTACACAGGGTAGCAGGAGCTATCTTTCTATGAATGATAGTGTGTGTGTGTGTGTGTGTGTGTGTGTGTGTGTGTGTGTGTGTGTGTGTGTGTGTGTGTGTGTGTGTGTGCAGCATATATATATATATATATATATATATATATATATATATACATATATATATACACACACACACACACACGTATGTGTATACTGCAACATAATGCAATATCACGGTATATCAAAGTGAGATATAAATAATGCTTTAAATTAAGGTGGTTTTGTAAATATTGTAATTGTAACTGTTTCTTTAGTCATGATGCAAGCATCATTGTTCTTTTAAGGCAGATAGATATATGCCATATTAGTTAGAGAGGGTTGCCACAGGATTTTTGTCAATGAAGCCAATTATTCTATTAAAGTGGTATACAGAAAGGAAGGGTCATGGCCCTGCTAGCTGAAGAAGGTAGCCTTTTGTGCATGGGTAGTAAGTGAGACTACGACAGTAGAGGAGCTACAGTAAAGGCCTGACTTGTGGAGTACTTTAAAGGAATCTGGATATCTTTTTGCAAGAAATCCAGAAAGAGAAAAGCATCTTTCAATTGTGTTGGAACCTGTATGAAAGATTGTGTTTTTGTTTGAATTTTTAACAGAACAGGTACTTTACGTTACTTAATTTGGTTCCATTTTATTTTAGAACAGCTTGTACCAGCATATTTGACTGAGTTGAAATAAACTATGCTGCTATTAAGGTTCAATAGACAATGCACTGTACTGTGTTTGTAAATAAAACTAGTGTGTGTGTGTGTGTGTGTGTGTGTGTGTGTGTGTGTGTGTGTGTGTGTGTGTGTGTGTGTGTGTGTGTGTGTGTTTATCTAAATTCCAGTAGCTTAAATGTTTGAAATAGCAAGTCACAGCCAAGGCTATACTGTGACATAAAGTAGCCACCAACTCCAGTGGATAGGCAAGCTCATTATTGTTAAAAACATTATACAAAAGAGTAATTGCAATGCTCATTCTTTCAGAATTGCATTCTTTCATGACACCACAGTTACATTAAAAGTAATAATTAGAATACATATTACTACAACTGGAGGAGGGGGGGGGGGTGCATGAAATATTATCTGCCAAAATCATAGAAGAACATATTTATATGCCTAAAGGACAGCAGCATATTTCAAAACTAGGTATGTTTCTTGGGCACCGAAGTCATTATTCAATATGTGAAGGTCTGGAGTGTGACACATGAAACATCTTCTACTGTAAGATTAGGGTATGAGTTTCATTACATTTACTGAAATCACAAATGATAAAATACAGTCATTTCATCGCACAGTACAACCTATGTCATATATCCAATAAGCTTGACTGTCAAATATGCAAGGAAAAGTAGCAGTACTGCTCAACTTCAAGATGGTACTGAAGTTATGTGTGCATGCAAAACATCACAACGCTTCCACCATTAGCTTTCACTCCAGCTCAGCTCTGTCACATGAGTCACATCCCAGATCACTTTGCATTTTTAAAGGCACAGTACATAACATATCTGGTGTTTGGTACCACCACTGATTTACTAAAAAGAAAAAAAAAATGCCTTCTCTGTGTAAACATTTACAATTAAGTATTTAAAAAAAACTACATCTACACTATAGCTACATAATCTAGTAATTTCTGGGACTACTACATTCAAATATGTACTACTGCACTGAACCACACAGCTGCACTGTCCAGATTTTCACAGACTATCAAGATTTTTGCCTCACAGTTTTGGTTCGTTCTTGATAAATTTTGTGGTTTTCTGGCAAATTACCGAGGACTGTAGTCAATAAATAATGACAAACATTTGAGTAACAGACTTCGTGTCCTTCAGAAAATGCATGCTAACACAAATCATGTTAATCTACAATTTTGTAAATTTATAACAACATTTAAAATCTGTCCCTATTTTTGGGACTTTGCCATTACTTTAGGCTGTGTCCAAATTTCTTGCACTAAGGGGTTGAGAGGTATGCAACCAAGGTATACAATATATGCAGTTCAAGTGACTTCTTTAGCAATCTACCATGTTCTGTACAACAGCAGCAATCTTTGAACACATTAGGATTGCTCTGTTGTCTGCTTTCTGGAACTAGCAGATAAAATGCTACAGGAATCTTTATGTTTTTAACATCTTTATTAAATTATAACTTAACACATAGACACAAATTCACTAATAGAAAGGAAAACAAATCATATTAATTTTTTTCCATTTACATGCATTATACATTATATATGTTTTATTTCTTTTTAACAATTCTCATTCACTCCAACATAATATAAATTGCAAAATTCCTGCCTTCCCTTAAACTTCATTCCTACTCCTGAATATTCTTCTTCTTGTACTGTTTCTACAAATTCCATTTATTTCTATGTAATATACTCCTTCTCTTTTATAAAGATCCCCCTTCTAGAAGCTTCTTTTGGCAACCAATAGCATTAAACTTTGTAAGGCTTTCTACTTGTTGGCAATTCAGATCCTGTGCCCCAGCTTAAAAGAATCATTTCCTTAGTTACAGCCATTTGTACCCCCCACAATTCTGACAGAGTACTATAAAGGGAATTGTTTAAATCTGCCAACGTTTGACATTCCTAATACACGATCCCTGTTATCTCTCTCTTTCAAATCACACCTCCAGCAAGTGCTATCTATCTGAGGAAAAATTATCTGAAGTTTCTTTAGGGTATAAAAATGCCAATATAAATACTTCCAAGAAAAATCCTAAACCTTACGGACTTTGTTGCATATGTGGGACCCATGATGGAGAAAACATTTCTGTAAAACTTTTCTCTAACAGCAGTGGAGCAGTATATAGTCCTACAGCTTCCATACCAGGCAGATAATAGTCCAGCTGACTACATGAATAAGTTATCTTCGGGATAGTTTTAACTGTACAGATTATACATTCAAATTAGCCATTGCTTTTGAATTGTTGGCTGGATGTGATTTTATTTAATTTACATTTGTTTACCAGGAAAGTCTGACTGGAACAGAGCCCATTTTCAGAGGAGGCCCAGGGAGAAACACTCCAGACACATGTCTTTGGAATGTGAGGGAAAAAAGGAGCACCTAGAGGAAATCCACGCAAACATAGGGGAGGACATGCAAACTCCCCACACAGGGCACCCCAGCCGAGAACTGAGAACCAGAGAGGTGACAACTCTAAGTGCTGTACCACTGTGCTCAAAGTCCTAGTAACTGACAAATGACTTAAATTCTTAGCAAATAAACTGAAGACCATTATCAGACCTAACCTGTTCTGGTACAACGTGCTGAAAGGTGACTTATTTTAGCACATTCACCCCATTTTTCGCTATATTATTCTTTAGTTTAACCACTTCCAGATATTTACCGTAGCAATCAATACAAAGTTAAAAAATATGATTAGTATACTAAAGTGAGAAAACAACTAGAATTAATCAATGTAACAAAGTAATTTTAGGTGAAATTAATTCTTCCCTCTTTTTTGCTTCCTGAGCATGCCACAAAGGCAATAAGCATAAGCCTGTGTATGCATAACACTTCATCTCAAAACAAAAATGAAAATATTTCTACTTATTTATTTTTTTTCTTTTCTTTGTTTGCTTTTTGCTTCCCATGCTTCCTGCTGACTATGAGACCCTGTCTCAGTGTATCAACCCATTCACTCCTTAAAAAACTGACCAAGAGGGGGGTCATCATCCAGGTAGCCATTAGGGGTGTTTTGAAGTTTTTCTATTTTTCCCGACATGGTATTAGGGAAGAGACATGAAATGAGCTGTCTGTTAAGGATGCCCCCCATTTTGACAAGCAATACTCCATCAAAGCAGCTTTGTCCCTCCCTCACTGAGTGGTGCTCACTGTTGTCTCTTCCAGGGAGATCTCACCAACACGTGTGCCTCTTGTGTACATGCATACCCCACTCTCTCCTCAGAGAGGTAACTGGGTCACACTTCCTCACTCCTCCCTCATCTTCTCAGGTTCCTCCAGTGCTTGTGCCACTAATCAAACCTCAGTCACTTGGGTTGCAGTCTTAGCGCCATCCCTCTGTGCCACGGAGCCAGACTACTTAGAGGCATACCTCTGAACTGTACAAATTTTTGCCTCACATTTTTGGTCTGTTTTTCATAAAATTCTGTTTTTCTGGCAAATTAGTGGCAAATCATTAAAGACTGAAGTTAGAAAATAATGACAGACATTTGAGTGTCAGACTTCATACCCTTCATAAAATTCATGCTAATGCAAAACATGTTATTCTATCAACTTTCTAAGTTTGTAACAGCAATATTTAAAAGCTGTCCATATTTCTGGGCCTTTGTCCTATTTTTTTCATATTGCTTTGCCCAGATTTCTTGCTCTAAGAGGTTGAGAGGTCTGCTTTAGAGGTCCTACTTATTTCACAGTTTCTGGCCATCCTGTTGGCATGACATCCCAGAGAAGCTGCATCTCAAGTTAATGTTGGAGTATCAGCTTTCAGTTACTGACCATCAAAACCTCCTTGCATCCTTTGAAATATGAAGAACTAAGACTATTTGATGTAGACATGAACTTTAATGTTTTGTAGACCATTTGAAAATCATACTTCATTGCATTTGTAAGAACAAAAACATTTTTGAACACAGATAACTTGACAATGCTTTTTAGGGGTTTTGACTAAACTAATATTATTTCCATAAAATAATCATGGAATTTATGGCATCCAAACATTATTGCTAGCATTTTTTTTTCATTTGATTATAACAACTCTGTACATCTGTTAAGATATCAGATGCACCTTTTCTGGCTAGCATTAACTTGTAGGATTGTAGCAAAAAGTAATGTCACTGTATTTAACACTGGAGTAGTGGTACTTAGCCTGTTTTTTAACTCAGAACTTCACTCTTGCTCTGTTGACCAAGTTCAGAATGTAACCTATATTCGTAGATGAGTTGTTTAGTGCATAAAGCCACACAGAACAGCTTGCGTACTAGTCAGCTCTATCCCAATTCATAGTCTACCAGCTACCCAGTAACTCATCTCCTTGCAACTGGCCAGCAAGAATTTTTGCACCATTAGTCTGGGAAAGACCAATGCTAATAAGGCCGATAAATAGACCAGTGCGCTGCACATTTACAATACTTGAATAGTAGGACAGTCCTATACTCCATGCTATTTAACGTACCTCAACGAACAGGGTAGAAATGTATAAGTGAATGTGACCAAATAGTAATATATATGTACATACTTTAGTGAGGAGAATCTGCAATGGGGAAGCCAGGCAGCTTTAGCCTGTGAAAATCATCAATTTACCCAAGTAGTAGTAGTAGTATAGCTGTGAATGACAGTACTCTGTCTGTGTGTGCTTGTGTGTGTGCTGATATGTGTAAGTGTGTGTGTGTGTGTGTGTGTGTGTGTGTGTGTGTGTGTGTGTGTGTGTGTGTGTGTGTGTGTGTGTGTGTGTGTGTGTGTGTGTGCGCGCATGTGTGTGTATGTGTGTGTTTACAGGTACAGGGACATTGTGTCAATTAATCTGTTAGTGTCTATGTCTAAACACACACGTGTGTGTGTGTGTGTGTGTGTGTGTGTGTGTGTGTGTGTGTGTGTGTGTGTGTGTATGGGTACAAGGACATGGTGTCAATGAATCTGTTTGTGCCCGTGTGTAAACATTTACTGTGTGTGTGTGTGTGTGTGTGTGTGTGTGTGTGTGTGTGTGTGCGTATGTCTGTATATGCATGTGTGTGTATATGTGTGTGTGTGTATCTGTGTGTGTGTGTGTGTGTGTGTATATGCATGTGTGTGTATATGCATGTGTGTGTATGCATACGTGTGTGTGTGTGTGTGTGTGTGTGTGTGTGTGTGTGTGTGTGTGTGTGTGTGTGTGTGTGTGTGTGTGTACGTGCATGCGTGTGTCTGCCTGCTTGTCTCCCTATAACTACTGTGTAGGGGATGTCTGTGTCTGTGTGTGGTCGCTTAGAACCCAGTCGAGGTTGACAGGATACTCAACTGAGCAGTGCACATCTGCTCAGTTGAATGATTGACACTCATGCAAATTCCTTTTAATGAGATGTTGTACTTGTGGGAGTGTGCATAACTATGAATCACTAGACAGTGGAGTAGAACAATCCATCACATCAGTTCACTGCACATTGCACTGCTAAACTGTTTGTTATAAATTCCTGTCTGAGTTATATTCTGGTAGTAGGTTTCTGCACATTCAGTACACCATGTACTTTGTCAGTATCTCACCGTAAACCCACCCATTTACTTCATGCACTATCATCTATCAAATGATTTATTAGGCTTCAGGCCTGCCATCTTAGTTAGTTACATACATACAAACATTTGAGGCATGGCCAATAATGCCCTTCTAGCCTGCTAGTATGCCAGAACAGTCATGGCAATAATTAGTGCTCAAGTGCCAAGTTGTTTTTAAAAATATTTAAACTAGTGCTGGACTTAATATCATTTAGTAATCTATCCCGGGTATCAGCTACTCTTTCTGAGAACCAGTTAGTACATCTGTCATTTCTAAAGAATCTCATACACTGGTTGGTTCTGTACTCTTCTTTCATAACATCAAGCATTCTCAAAAGTAGTTGTCTCTAAATACTTTATATAACTGAATGACGTTTCCTCTTGAATATCTAAATGAGACGTTGTACAAGTTCAGTATTTCAATCTTTTCATAGTAACTTAAACATTCACATCCATGGATGTCTTTGGCATATTTATAATGTACTTTTTTCCAATTTCTTCATATTAGTTTTCTTATAGGGTTTCCATATTTGTAATATTATTCCATAGTCTACTTTGGATGTAACTTACAAACAATGTGTTCATAATTTCTGATTTCCTAGATGGTATAAATTATTTTATATAGCCTATAGTTTTATAACTATCATTGATTAATTAGTTAAAATTATCAGAAAAAAAAATCAAAGCTAGTTCTACGCATATACACAGGTCTTTAAATTAATCTACTGTTTCCATCTCTATGTGCTGCATTAAATAGTTACTCTTCAATCTATGTCTCCTAAATCAAATAAACTTAGTTTATGATGTATTTACCAGCATATTATTCTCCTATACTTAACTGGTCGATTTTGTTCGTTTTTTTTGCAGATACGCCCTGTGTATAACAGATGTAATCAGTTTTTCCATCTGTATGCATAGTATAGAAAACTTCAGATGAAAAATATAAAACAAAAAAGGTACAACCCAAGCAAGCATGGGCTCATTATAGAGCCCTGTGGGACACCCTGACTATAACCTAGATTTTCACCTGTTCAGTTTTTGTATAGTACTTGTCATGTTCCATTTTATAAGCCACGTGGCTATCAATCTTATCAAAATAAGATTAATACTTATTTGTTCTAATTTATTGGTCAGTGTTTTTGTATGACCCAATCAAAGGCCAAAGATAGCTCTATAAAATTACATTATAAAATATTTTTCATGTATAACTTTTATTATATTATTATAGAACATCATAGTACAGGTAGTAATAGATCTATTTTCAATATGTACATGCTGCTATATGGTTTCAAGTCCTAACAATTCCAATTCTGATAATAATTTATCTGAAATAATATTCTCTGTTATTTTCCAAAACAAGGAAGTAGATTTATGGGTCTATGAGACTTTGAGTTTGACATATTGGGTTTAATGTGTGCATGCCTCCAATTCTGAGGAATTTCTCTATATTTAAATAGCTGAGTGAATAATGGATGTAATGGCAGTGTAAGTTCATGTTGAAGTGTTCTCAGGTTATTGGTATTAATTCTGTTTCTACCCTGTACTTTGCTTGGGTCCTGTTTGCATAGCACCTTTTCAACGCCGTTTAATTTAAATTCAGTAAATGAAATAACATGGATGTTATCAGCATAATTTATTTCCCAAATTTGTGAAGCAAAACTATTTTGCATAATATTTTGTAACTATAACCACAATATTTAGGATCTACATCAGTTTCTGTGACTTTATACCCACCTCATCATATCTATCAATAAAATGTCTTCCTATTATGCCCAGTAAGTTTATATTAACTTCAATTTTTTTCCTGATCTTGACTTATGCTATGTTTAATTTATCTGTCCAGTTTATTGACTTCAGTTTTCTAAGTTATAGTTTCATATTTTGCTAATTTCTTATATATTTTATCTCTCATCTTAATTTAGGTAAATGTCGTCTTCTTCGTCTTATGGAAATATATACTCCTGACATTGTGTGCTTAGATCATGATCATTTTGTTTTTATTTTTTTTTATTTATTTATTTTTTTTTTTGCATTCAGTCAATTTCCATTTTGAAACTTGCCACATTCCTTTCACTGTCTTTCTACTGAAATAAATACAATTAGCTTCCATGCAGTCTACTGTTAATCTTCTATGCATTGGTTTATGGTTCTGTTTGTCAACATTATCTAGAAGTAGTTTACACTAAATAACCCTCATGATCAATCATCTGCTTTGAAACACAAACAAATATCCAGTATGTTCTGTTCCCTGTTGACTTTGTTTACAATCTGCAACAACTGTCATTCTTGAACATATATTGCAAATGCTTTCCTTACTAATGTTGTACAATCAATTTTACCAAAAACAGACGGGAATTATATTAAGTCCCCAGCTATTATGATTTTTTCATCCTTTGGTTCATGCAAAAAATGTATAAATTCCTCCAGGTCATCAGCAGTTGACATTGGTGGTCAATACACTCCACCACATGCAATATAGTTATATAATCTACAAATAATATTTGTGATATTATCAGATATGTAATAATCATGGGTATCATAACAATTTTAATCCATATCATAACACCTCCACCTATTTTTTGTTAGAATGTCTTTTATAGAAAAAAATACATGACAGAACTAGTTTTCAGTCATTGTTCTTTGACTGTTTCACAAATAGTAATGACATCAATCTTATATAAATGCAGCACATTTTCCATAAAAAAACTACTACTAATACTCCTCACAATAACAAATACCACTGATAAATCAAATTTTGCTATCTGTGAATTGTTAAATTTCTGACTTGCGAAAAATCCTGTTTTGCTTTAGTCAAACAATATATCTGCTACAAAAAATTATCTTCCCTTGATGTGTTTGCTCTAGCCTGTGTAAAAAGGTGTCCCCAAAATTAGGCTTGGATGTTCTATGCATTCCAATTTTTTCATGTATTTCCCCAAAAGCTTTTCATTCACAGTAACCTGACCCTCCTTTCTGTATGTGATATGAAAAATATGTCCTAACATCCATACAAGCAATGTTATCAAAGAGTGCTGTAAGCTCCATACTAAATGTCAATGAGTCCTTACAGATGAGATAATTTGATCCAACATGAATAAAAAAGTTCCATACTTCCTTACATTAAGCCATCCAAATGCTCTACACATATTCTGTATGTTTGCTACTGGTAAGCATAACAATATTCAATATTTATTATCCTCTCTGCAAATGTAATTATAATTTCCTTTAATAACTGAATTAACAGTGAGTAGAATATCATTCTGATTGGATCTGAAGGATTTCCCACCTCTACTTAAATAATATCTGCTCTTAGAATGGTTATGAAAGAAAACAAAAACTTAACTTCCCATGTCTTATTAATCTCAATGTTTTCATCACCTAAATCACTTTCAGGTTTACAACTCACATCCGACAATCTTTGTACTTCCACTACCTGAGCCATGTTGCCCACTTTAGTCTATTTCCTCTTTTTTTCTTTTAGTAATGCTGTTTAATCCTTCCATATTCGATTTAGACTTCTTCCTTTTATCCTGCCCCTTCTTGATGTTTTCTACCTCCTTCGCTGTTTCAAAAAATTATGTCATTTTCTGTAGACTGAATGCTTTGTGATTGAACACTATCAATGCCTATAATCTGTGCACTGCATATCAGAGTATTGTCCTTTTGTTTATTATATTTTATCTTAACATTATGCACATTAGTCATTTTATTTTTCTTCCTAGTTACTTCTTGTGAACTTTCTTTGTTTTTTCTATGTGCTCCGTATATACAAATTACTGTTCACTGAATTGCAAAGCTGTCATCTTTAGAAGCCATTTTTACCACTGGGTTTGGGATCTTTTACTAGCAGAGGGGATTTCTTTCCTAAGTGGTTTCTACTTTTACATTACATAACATTATCTAATCAGCATAATCAGTAATATACAGAGTAAGAGTATTTCAAGCTGAGCCAATTGCACAAGTACAATCATCCTCAGCACGTCTAGATTTATATCAATAACACTAATCAAACTGTCTGACTTTTAACAGAAATCTCTAGTGTTATCCAGTGTTACCTGTATGTACAGTGCACTTACACTGGACTAGATAATTATGCTTCAGCAAATTATTATTGACATTCTCATTTAAAGAATCCACTCTCAGTGACAAACAATTAAAGAATTCTGAAGGAAACAAAAATGTCTGAATAGAATCATAAAATTCAAAGAAATTAAAATAGCTAGAAATGTAAGTCAAATTGTACGAGAAAATCTAAAAAAATGCACAAATCATTATTAAAGTACACTGAGCTTTGTACAAGGGCTGTAAGTTCCTCTTAATAATCCAGTCACACTACGATGCTGGGCATTCATTATGTCATGCACAAAAGCTTGCACCCACCATCACTCACAGTCACCACACATTATAACTAGCTAGGCACCTTGGGAGAGGTACAGTGAACATGCCTGCCTACAATCTATCCCTTTCTTCTAGTAAACAATCAGACATAGATAATAAACTATACACTGAAATAAAGTTTCTCCTACCACGTGGTTATACAACAAACCACAATTGGATGGTTTCAGATAAGGTATGGATTGTCCTGTCTACAATTGGTATGCATTTATAGTTTGCTAGGCCTCCTGGGAGGACTAGAATGTGCCTGCCTGTACTCTATCCATTTCTTCCAACAAACAGTAAAATCTGTGGTAGAAAATGCAATACAGATCAATATAGTGCTTCTCCTGTTAAACAGTTACACTGTAAATAAGAAAGTAACACTGGAAGTTTTCATGTAAGGGCCGGACTGCCCCATTAATAATCTGTATGAATCTATAGTTAGCTGGGCCCCTTGGAAGGGCTAGTGTGCACCTGTCCAAAATCTATGCCATTCCTCCAACAAATAGTACAAATCATATTACTTATGTATGCAGAATTATATGGTTACAGATAAGTTCAGCAGCTTAATCACATGTTTTTCATGTTCCTGTCTTGCAGCACTTCAGCCTAAAATGTCATCATTAATGATAAGGATACCTTCCGGGCCATCAGTCATGTTTATTGCTACATGCTGGAATGCTTATGATGCTGACAGTATCACAAACAGTAGTCTCAAGAAGATTGTTATCTACTCAAGGGCACAGTGAAAATACAGTGTTTGGAACTTCCTTCATTAAGACTAGGTTGCCACAATTCCTGGTGTACATTAAACAACAAAAACTAAAATGTGGCATTGTGGTATGTGCTTCTTCAACAGTCTGTAAAGAGTAATGTCTCCTCTTAATTCATTTGCTGTGCTCTTGTAAATTAATATAAATTATACAATGACCAGCCATTAATATTCTAAAATGAGCACGCTGATTGGCCAGCCCAACCAGTGTACCCATTGTAAATCCAAGAATATACCAACAAAAAATGGTCCGGTCGCCCGGACTTTTTTCCAATGTTATATTCTGTAAGTTTTATTTATTTTTTACAAAAAAAAAAATCTGTAATCCAGACTCCAGACATATGAGAGAGACAGAATGGATAAAATGCTAGGAAAATTAGATATATTTAAAACTAAAGACATGTATCTGATTTTCTTTGTATTTCTTCCATTCTGTCTCTCTCGTACTCCTAAACTGTCCGAAACTTTTTTTTTCTCTGTTGCTTCCTTTCCAAAGTACTGATGTACTGGGTATGCGTGGGAACGCAAGTCTCATACGCATGCGCAGTACATCAAAAAAGGCTCCAGGATATTACCCGCTGCAGAAGGACAGCACGGCGCCGTTGTACAAAGACATTATTTAAGAAAAGTAAGTTTTTTTTCTTAAATGATGTCATTGTATAATAGCAATAACTGACTCCGTGGTGTGATATATTAAGATTTACCCACGGTTGGCTTTACTTAATCACTCGGTCTTCGCCCTCATGATTAAACCACACCAACCGTGGATAAATCTTAATATACCACACTGACATTGTCGGTTATTGCTTAATTCTAACTTTGTCCTCTTTAACTACAGTCATTGTACTTTGACCTATTCCACTGGTTCTTTCTATTTAACTACTATACCTAGTACTACCATACACTTCAGTTCTTGCTCAGTTTTGCTTCAGGCAGCAAGTTAATACCTAGTTACTAGTGAAAGTTCATTTTTTAAGATAGCCTCTACCATCTGGAAGCCCTCAAACCTATCAGCCCATCACAAAGAATCCTCAACTCCTTCTAGGAATCACTGTCTTCCCACTCAAAATCTTCCACATCCTGTAGCTGCTTCTGAAAGGATCCCCAGGAAAATGTCTCCCACAGCTCTGCTTACATTCTCCCTAGTCTGCTACCATTGTATATGTACAGAACAAAAACTCAAATGATCTACACTACTTGTTTTTTATTCATTTCTCCTAACTTTGTCATACACCCTCTATTATTTTTTATTAATTGATTTCAGTCATAAAGCAATCTATTCAACCTTCTCAGTCTAAAATGCTCCTATATAATTAATGTACAATCCTACTGACAAATCCACATTTCTGCTAAAAAATACTAATTTCTCTGTCACTGTGAAGAAGGTTGATTTGACAAAAGTTACTAATACTACATTTCATTGCATTCACTGTTCCTGTTTTGCATCCAAATTTTATGCAAATGTTGTCTTCCAAATTTTGTATCAATGTTTTTTTTTTTCCTTTACAGCTATGATGTTTTTTTTTAATGTGAATTAATACTGCATCACTAAGTCACCTGAGTCATGGCTGAAAAGGGTCAGTTTTACCATCCCATTTACCCAGTTAACTAATTAAATAAAAGAATAAACATAAATTAAAAAAAAAATCATACATGCAGACATAAATAATATGTTATTCTGGCTGTAAACATTCTAATCCTTCAAATGACTTAGCATAGATTTTCAGAATATCTCTTGTCATTCCTTGTCATTTTTACAGTATTCTGTAATTTAAGCCACTTTACCATCAATGAAATACAGATTATGAACATATGTTTTTTTACATTCACTGGCCAAAGAATGTTACTGGTTAGTAACTTTGGAATAAGCACTTTAATTCAAAAGTTATGCTTTACTCACATCATTTATCTGACATCGCACTATACTGCTGAGCATACCTCTCAACCTCTTAGAGCAAGAAATCTGGACAAAACCATAAATAAAAGTGGGACCCAAAAATATGGACAATTTTTAAATATCGCTCTTACAAACTTAGAATGTTGATAGGATAACAGGTTTCGTATTAGCATGAATTTTCTGAAGGCTATGAAGTCTGAATCTGAAATGCCTGTCATAATGATTTACCATTAATTTGCCAGAAAACCATAATTTTATGAAAAATGGACCAAAATATGAGGCCAAAATCTGGACATTCTGTGAAAATCTGTACAGTTGAGAGGTATGCCAGTGCTGAGACCTCTTAGCTGACTTTTTTTCAGAATGTTCTGACTTCTGCTTTCACAGATTTACAGCACTGCATCACAAAGAGGCGTCTGTACGTTGCTAGTAGCACTGGAATACGTTAGAACTGTTGTTGGTCGTTAGGTCATTATCTTGAACCATCCTTCCCTCAGATGGGAAGTTAAACCAAGGCACCAGCTGACTGAGCTTGTGATAGCTCAGGCGCATATAAATGATCCCACAGAACCTACCGAAAAGAGTAGTGCATGTTTCCCAGTGGCCTGCCCAAACTTGCCCAAAGAGTAGTATAAATGTCACCTTGGGTCTGTCTTTTAAAGAGGCTACCTGTTCAACAAAAAGGTAAAAATAAATAAATAAATACATAAATACATTTTACATTTCCATGAAAATGTATCTGGTGGGCCAGCAGAGTGCAGTTTTTGTAAACTTCTCTGTAAGTGCAAATTTGGAACAAGTACGCAGTTTAAGTGAATTTTTTTTTAAATATTCTTGGCTAAAGTTTGAAAAACAAAACTAAGAAGAATAAGTAAGTTCACAGACCTAAATCTTGCTCATGCTTTCTGTAAAGACACAGATTATGAGAAAAATCAGCTACAGTACAGCAAAATCAGTAACAGGCTGTAAAATTAAACTGCAGCTTTCCACACAAAGACAAAACATGGTTCTTCCTGCATCATGTCAGATCAGCAAGAAAAAGCATTTGGTTTTGCATTTCAAGATGCCACCGTGGGAGTGAACACACATACATATACCACAATAATTCCACCATTAGCTTTTATTCTACTGCCTCACAGTAAGAGGTTCTGCCGTTCGATTCTCAGCTTGGGTTGGGAGTGCCTTCTGTGTGGAGTCTGCATGTCCTCCCCGCGGTCGAGTGGGCGTTTGAAAGACATGCGTTGAATGGGCGTGCCTTCGCTGAAGGTTGGGCGTCGGGCTAGCAACTCGACACCATAAAAAACAACTGTCAATCATTAGCGGACTGGAGTTCCGCTGTGGCGACCTCTAACCAGGAAAAGCCAAATGACAAACAACAAGATTTTATTCTAAATTGAAGAACCTACCCCTGCCATAAGACACATAACTTAGTACTTTGTATGTATAAAGATACACTACTACAGTACATCACATACTAGGCATGTGACAAAGGCATCTGCATATTCCATTTTTCAAATTCCTGCCTTTTTAATTGCTGTTTTTCCATTCATTTCAGTATGATGGGGTACCTGTTCATTAAGCTTTACATGGTTTCTGTAGATTTTTATGAACTGGCTGTATAATTGTTGGTTCTCGTCTCTTGTTTTGAGGTGATTTTTGATGTAACTTTTAAAGTGTGCAGTATGTTCTTTTTTTCCTGCTTTGTGAATTTGACAGATGAAGCCCTAACTACAACCCAGGTGACTCAGTTTCAGCTAGCAGGCCAGCCTGGACAATGGGAGAAGCTGATGACTGAAAAAAAAAGCCTTCTCATCTCACTGAGGTGCAAGGGAAAGCAGGGCATGCTCTAGAGTCATGTGTCACATATTCATAGGAAAGACTAAAAGAAAAGAGAACTGCACTAACCAGGTAAGGCACGTGGCAGGGATCAGAGTGTGTGCATCACCCTGGAGGTGGAATAATCCACTTGCAATACTCTATTGCAGCCCCACATGTAGATGCATGAAAAGACTGCATGTCAGAGGGTTACAGTATGACAACAAGAATCTGAACCCATTTCAACTTGCCAGTCAACAACAGTATGATGCCCCCAACTAACCTCTTGGTCCTCACTCCTGCACAGGGTGATGCCCCTCCACAACCGCTTGGTCCTTTCTCCAGCACAAGGTGAAATCCCACAACCCCTTGGTCCTCTCTCCAGCACAGGGTGATGCCACCCAGCCCCTTGGTCCTCTCTCCAGCACAGGGTTATGCCCCCCAACTCTTGGTCTTCTCTCCAGCACAGGATTATACCCCCCCAACCCCTTGGTCTTCTCTTCAGCACAAGATGATGCCACCCAACCCCTTGATCCTCTTTCCAGCACAGGGTGATGCCCTCCAACCCTTGGTCCTCTCTCCAGCACAGGATGATGCCCCCCAACCCCTTGGTCTTCTCTTCAGCACAGGGTGATGCCACCCAACCCCCTGGTCCACTCTCCAGTATACGGTGATGCCCCGCAACCTCTTTGTCCTCTCTCCAGCAAAGGGCGATGCCCCGCAACCTCTTGGTCCTCTCTCCAGCACAGGGTTATGCCCCTCCACAACCCATTGGTCCTTTCTCCAGCACAAGGTGAAATCCCACAACTCCTTGGTCCTCTCTCCAGCACAGGGTGATGCCACTCAACCCCTTGGTCCTCTCTACAGCACAGGGTTATGCAACTCTTGATCCTCTCTCAAGCACAGGATGATGCCACCCAACCCCTTGATCCTCTCTCCAGCACAGGGTGATGCCCTCCAACCCTTGGTCCTCTCTCCAGCACAGGATGATGCCCCCCAACCCCTTGGTCTTCTCTTCAGCAGAGGGTGATGCCACCCAACCCCTTGGTCCTCTCTCCAGCACAGGGTGATGCCCTTTAACCCCTTGGTCCTCTCTCCAGCATAGGGCAATGCCCTTCAACCCCTTGATCCTCTCTCCAGCACAGGGTGATGCCCCGCAACCCCTTGGTTCTGTCTCCAGTACAGGGTGATGCACACATGGATATGATATTGTCAGACTTCCTTCATTCAAGGGTAAGGAGCAGTTGAGAAGCATTTCTGGATAGATTTCAGTGATAACAAACCCTAACATTAAATCTAACAAAAGCAAACAACCTGCTGCATAAAAAAAAAACTGGAGCACGTCAGTTAATTTTTTGGTATTATGCCATCAGGGTTATCTGTAGATAAACATCAAATAACGTATTCATGCTTTGGTGTATTTAATGTTGTTTTATTATACAGAATCATGTTAATTTTATTGGTAATACTTTCTTAATGGCTACCCTGGGGTTCTATTTTATGCTATTTTTCTCACTGTAGGTAATTTATTAAAAAAGTGATGTCATATTTATTATATGTGAGGTTTAGTTTAGGTGAGGGTAGTTGCTGTAAGAGGCTAGTGCTTATTTTTACATGAAGTGTGCAGTTCTTCAGTTTAACCATGACAAAATAGGCATTTACAGTAAAGATTTTGGTTGCTGTGGAGTTTATAAAATGCAAGTGATAGAGATAATGGATTGAAAATGTGCATTGGATGCTCATAAATAAAAATGCATACATCTTGAAACAAAGTATATTGATTTATTACAGATGTGTTGCTGATAGATTGTATTACTTATTCATTAAATATGTGTATACAGGATTTATTTCAGCAGCAAATGCTTGCACTCAGCCATTGCATAATATTTGGCTACGTTTTCCAAAGAATTGCAATTAAAGTAATGAAACCCACTTCTGTGTACATTTTTCTACAAAGTACAGTTGTGTACACTTACCATATGAGTGTATTCACTGTTGCAGTCCTTACTTGTAGGTTGGAAGACCTTGCTCTGCCTGACTACCAGAGTAAAAATTTCCCTCCTCCTAAGGCTGGTGGATGTCCTATCATGACATCAGTATGCTTGAGTATAAAGGGAGCCAGTCGATGCCATGACATCAGTTTTTTCTTACCCCCTAGAAGGTAAGAGCCCCAGGATGAAACCTAAGCAACAGTTAAAGGTAGAAAATGGCCCTGCAGAGAAAACACCCAGGAGGTCCTCTGGTTAATGAAGAAGACAGATGCAGACTACTACTGTAGGCAAAGGGGGAAGAAGGGAGGGAAAGGGTACTGCAACAGTATATACACTCAACATCTACATGTATGGTAAGTGTACACAACTGTACTATGTTCTTATTGTTTCACTGTTGCAGTCCTGACTTGTGGGATGATTCCCAAAGCTGAGATGAGGGTGGAAGGTAGATTATGGAGAAGACAGGATGGCCTGCAAGATGGCAGTGGCAAATCCTGCTCTAGACTTGGAGAAGGCTGATAAGTGGCAGTGTTTGCTAAAAGTATGCACAGAAGACCAGGTAGCAGCTTCCAAAATGTCTATGGTAGGCACTCCTTTCAGGAAGGCAGCAGAGGTAGCAGTGGCCCTAGCAGAGTGAGTCCTGACAGCTTTGGGTGGCTTTTTACCATGATGGCTGTAACAAAAGGAGATACAGTGAGAGATTCACTTGAAGATCATCTGTTTGGAAACTGGTTTCCTTCAGTGCCAATGGCAAAGGACACAAAGAGTTAGTATGATTTTCTGAAGGATTTAGTTTTGTCAAGATAGTAGCAGAGCTGCCCGTGCACATCCAGGGAGGGAAGGATTCCTTCCCTCTGGTTCTGAGGCTTAGTGAAGAAGGTGGGCAAGTGTATAGTTTGATTTAAGGATGTGTCCATGACCACCTTGAACATAAAAGATGGGTTAGTCCTGAGTGATACTCTGTCTGGGTGGAATAGCAGAAATGGTTCCACTGCCATGAGAGCTTAGAGCTCAGGGGCCCTCCTAACTGAGGTGATAGCCAGTAAAAGGACAGTCTTCCAAGTTAAGAATTTTAATTCAGCAGAAGCTGCTGGTTCAAAAGGGGTTAGTGTCAATTTTTCCAGAACAAAACTGAGGTCTCATGGAGGTGTGGGCTGTCTCCTCGGAGGTCTGATGTGAATCACTCCCTTAAAGTATCGTTTCATCAGGGGGTGGGAAAAGATAGGAGGAAGAATAGGGATGTGGGCTGAAATGGCTGACGTGTAAAATTTGGTGGAAGAAAAGGATAGGCCTCTGTCAACCTGGGAAGCCAGGTAATCTAAAATGGCAGCGATATTGGCTGAGTTAGGATCAAGGCCTTGCTGCTAACACCAAATGGAGAATCTTTTCCACTTGGCTGAGTATGACTTCCTAGTACTAAGCCTTCTAACCTCCCTGAGAATGTTTAACTTGTCTGCTTAGGGCAAGCTCAGAAGAGTATGTTGGGGAATTATCCAAGCTGAGAGCTTGAGAGCCTGCAGGTTGGGATGAACAAACCTCTCCTTGTCCGGAGTCATTTTCATTGGTTGAACATAGTAGCAGAGGGTGCCAGTGCTGCCTGGGCCAGTCTGGGGCTATCAGGATGACCCTCGGGCCTTCTTCCATGACTTTTAGGAGGACCCATGGAAGAAGAAGCAGGGGAGGAAATGCATAAATGAAAAGGTGGCTCCAAAGGAAAGAGAAAGCATCTGTCCTCCAGGCTGTGGGTAGTTTGCTCCTGGAATAAAATCTTTTCAGTTGAGCATATTCTTTGGTGGCAAAGAGGTCTAACTGTGGGGATCCCCATTTCTGGACTATGCTGAGAAATGTTTCCCAATGCAGATGCCACTATGGGGATCCATCAAGTTCCTGCTGAAATGCTCTGTTAGTGTGTTTTGAGTCCCTGGGAGGTACTGTGCCATGAGGTGCAACCCCAGAGATTGAGCTGTCTTTCAAATCTGCATAGCTGTCAGTGCAGTGTTGTCTATTTTGATTAGCAGAACCCCCTCTCTGAAAGCTACTAGGCCCTTTTGAACTGCCATAAGGCAGTCAGCATAGAGCATCTGCTTTAGACCTGTGATTCTTTTAGTGAGGTATTTCTGCTGCCTTTCCAGTTGTTGCAGATGTCTTGAGAGGTACATACCAAATGGGGCATTGTATTTTATAGTGGGTCTAATGAGGGATGAGTACAGTGGGACAATGACCTCCTTTTTTCTGGATGAAAAGCCCTTAGTGATGAGGTGTGCCACATAGAAGGATTTTCTGTGTTGTGACGATGTGGTTACTGAAGGTGAGACCACTGTCCACCTGTGTTCTTAAGTCTCTTATCACACTTTCTGTGTTTAATGTACTGCCACCTATGTGGTAATTTGCGGGTACATGTTTTTTCCCAAAGGGGATAACTATACATTTCTTGGCATTGAGCTTGAGCCCATGGCTCTGGCACCAAGCATTTGTTTCTGTATGGTCCTTTTGTAGAGTATCCACATCATTTGGGGATTCAATAATGGCTCCCAGTTTGCAGTCATCTGCAAACTTTGTTAGCCAGAGTCCCTTAGTGTTGGCCTGTACTTCAGAGAAGTAGATGCCAAACAAGAGGCCTTAATGGTCACTTTCAAAGAGCCATTAAGATACTCAGGTTACCCGGATATTCCACAGATGAATTTCTGTTTCCAGGCACTGTGAGTGCCAGCATCACAGATTCTTGAGACGCCACTGGAGCTTCCGCATGTGCAACCTGGAGAGAAGGGACCATGAGGATATAAGATGCCATGTAGCCTAATGCTCTCAGGAATTCCCTGGCTGAGAGGCATTGTCTCTGCATAACGTTTTGAAAGTATTGAGTCAGGAAGGAAGGAAACCTTTTTTGGAGGGAGGAAGGCCTTTTGAAGGGAGGAATCCAAATGAGCCCCCAGGAAAACTATCCTAGTGGATGCGTCTGTGGTGGATTTGTGAAGATTTATGGTGAACCCCAATGAGGTGAGGAGGTCCTGAGTGAAGGCCAGATCCTTAAGGAGCTTTGACCGACTTGTGGCTTGAATAAGGCAGTCGTCTAGATGGAGTTAAATTTGGATCCCTCTTGTTCTGCAGAATGCGATCACAGGAGCTAAACACTTTGTGAAGACCCAGGAAGCATCAGACAAGCCAAAGAGCAGTGCAAAGAACTGAAAGTGCCTGGTACCCATTCTGAAACAAAGAAAACTTCTGCAAGATTCTTCTATAGGAATGTGCAAGTAAGCACCTTTTAGCTATAAGGTGACCATTAAGGCCTGAAGGGCTATCATGTGAAGTTTTTGAAAAGTCAACATTTTGAATTTTGCTACCAGCAGGGACTGATTGATGGTGGAGAGGTCTAGAATAGGGTGCCAAGAGCCTTCCTTTCTAGTAACCAAGAATAGCCCAGAATAGAACCCCTTCCCTATTTGGTGTTATGGCACTGGTTCCACTGAGCCCTGTGAGCATAGGTTGTGAATCTGAGAAAAGACCTCTCCTCTTTGATTTTGTGGAATATCCGGGTAACCTGAGTATCTTAATGGCTCTTTGAAAGTGAACCTGTAACCAACTGAGATAACTTTCAGAATCCATTTGTCTGAAGTAATGAGGGACTATTTATATACACACACATCACAATTTTTATCTCATCTCCTATCCTAACCGTTAGTAATTGAGCCTCATCTACCTCTAACCTTGGTATATTTAATTCTTCCATAAACATTTCCATTTGTATCTTTTATTGATTTCCATATTTCTCTGTTTTATACTGACATTCATAGAATTTATGAAATTTTTCTAATACCTCTACAGGATCTCTTATTACCTTCCTTGTTACAGGCTTCCTAAGCTTTGATTCAGCACTTTCTACTTCCTGTTGCCTGAGTCGTTATGCTAAAAGTTTTTGTGCTCTAGTGTTGTTATCAAAAAACAGTTGCTTAACAGCAGTTTTTCTAAACTTGTGTATATTAATTAGGTAATCCCTTATTTTCTGCTTAGCATTCTGCAGTTGATCCTATTCTTGTTCTGTGAGATTCCCCCTATACCGTAATACTTAAACATTTATCAGTCCCTCTGAATGATTCTTGTTACTTCCTCTCTATAGCTCCCTTTCTTTTGTTTCCAGCCTATTTTTAAACTCTATCTCAACCTTATCCCTCTACTTAGCTATATTTTCAGATGTAATTTCTGTCCTCTCGAATATCTTCTTAATAATTTCTACAACTCATCATTAAATTATCCGCGGTTGTGCAGCGGTAGCGTTGTTGCCTCACAGCAAGAGGTTCTCCCGTTCGGTTCTTGGCTGGAGTGCGGGGAGTGCCTTCTGTGTGGAGTCTGCATGTCCTCCCCGTGGTTGGGTGGGCATTCGAAAGACATGCGTAAATGGATGTGCCTTCGTTGGAGGTTGAACGTCGAGCTGGCACCTTGGCGTTACTGAAAATCTACTGCCAATCATTAGCAGACAGGAGTTCCGCTGTGGCGACCCCTAACCGGGAAAAGCTGAAAGACAAACAAACAATGAGGGACTCATTTTCTTTGAACACAGACAGCCTTCCTCCTAGTCTTCCTCCTATCTTTTCTGGAGGGGGCCGGGTAGAGGAAAGGAAAGTCATTGCTGCTATCTGCCAGGGTCCTGCGGCCTAGAACTCCCCTGCCTGGGAGTTCCTGAGGACCACTGCCTGGGCCTTTGTGACTGATGCTGCCTTTGAGGCCTTTCTTCCATGGTTTCCTTTGGCCACTTTTGGCTTGAGAGGGAAAGGACCAGTGTTTAGTGGGAAAATTCCTACTAAACCTAGGAGACTGAACTTGGAGGAAGTCCTTGACAGTTTGCATAGATTTTGCTTTATCTTCCATCTTTATGAGCACAGCCTCAGCTTTTGGCCCAAAGTGGAAGTCCTTATCCAGGTCTGCATCTAGAAGTTTGGCTATGACATGGTCTGGTAGGGTCTGATCTCTAAGCCAAGCATGCCTTCTAATGACAGAACCAGATACAGCAGCTCGGCTGGAGGCCTCCATAGCATTGTAGCCACAGTGTAATGAGTCTCTAGACAGCTGGGAGCTGGAATTTGGCAATCATTTGGTATTGAGATGGGCCCTTTAGGGGGTAAGAGGGGGGTGAAGTTGGCACTAAATCTATCTGTCAGAGCCATGGGTTCAAGCTTAATGCCAAGAAATGTATAGTTATCCCCTTTGGGAAAAAACATGTACCCATGAATTACCACATAGGTGGCAGTACACTAAACACTGAAAGTATGCTGAGAGACTTAGGGACACAGGTAGACAGTGGTCTCACCTTCAATAACCACATCGCCTCAACAGTCAGGAAATCCTTCTATGTGGCACACCTCATCACTAAGGGCTTTTCATCCAGAAAAAAAGGAGGTCATTGTCCCACTGTACTCATCCCTCATTAGACCCATTATAGAGTACAACGCCCCATTTGGTATGCAATGCACCTCACATACATCTGCAGCAGCTGGAAAGGCCACAGAAATACCTCACAAAAAAAAAATCACAGGCCTAAAGCAGATGCCCTATGCTGACCATCTAAAAAAAACTCCAGCTATACTCTGTGGCATATCGTTTACTCAGAGGCAATCTCTGCTTAACATACAAGTCCATGTCAAACCCTGAGCTGTTGGACATGCTCCACTTAAAGAAATCCCAATCCCTCAGAGCCACATGCTCCAGGGATCTAAACCTTGTCATCACAATGAACAAAACATGCTGGAGGGATAGGTTCCGGACCCAGAGACTCCCCATACTCTGGAATACACTGCCCATACATGTCAAGCAGAGCGCCTCCTTGGCCCTCTTCAAAAGGAACCCTGGCGATTGGATGGGAGATAGGAAATTCACCCTGAGGATCATGTCAGTCACCCTGCTAGACAGGGGTCCAGGGAAGTAAATATCGTGGGAAGAAATATCTGGGGAATTGTTTGGCTATGCTTGTATAGGCCCTAGGGCCAAAAGCCTAGTACCAACCTATGAACCTATGAACCAACAATTCCCTGGAAATGTTCTTGTCTTCCAGGGAGGATATCTTTTGCTTCATTTTATCTAAATGCTTTGTTTTTATTTTATCATACAAAACCAACAGTTAAGGGCCATCATGGCTAGGGTAGCAGATGTGTAGACTTTTTTACCAAACCTATCAAGGGTCCTGATTTCTTTGTCAGAACATAAAGGTTTTCTTGAAGACCTGGATGTTGCTCCCTTGAGACCTGGAGTGACAACCTCTGGATCAGCAGAGGGATTTTTGAAGCGGTATTTATGTGAGTACAGCACCCTGTAAAACCTGTCCGTTTTTTGAGAAGTTGGAGGTAGAAAATATGGATTCAGGGAAGAGTCCCTAAAGACATCTTCTACCACCTCCAATACAGGAGGAATAGCTAAAGGTTTGTGTTCTGGGAGGTCAAGGAACTCCCTAACACTCTATTTAGATTGTGGGTATTCCTGTGCTCTCACCAAAAATGTTCCCTCATGGCATGGAGTGTTTCCCCAAAAGTGATGTCTTCAGGAGGTGAAGCTGAAGGCAGATTCTCTTCACAATCTGAATCTTTGAAAGACAGACTCCTCCTGTTCAGAATCCTCATCTGAATTTTGAGGTTCAGAAGAAACTTCAGGGGTAGGGACTCTTCCCTGGGGAAGACTCTAAAGGGGGTTGCCTATCTCTTACTAAGGAGATAAGGTCTTCAGCTATCCTAACCAGGTCTTGCTAATATCCTAGTGTGTGTGAGCCAGTAGGCCTAGGCATAGGACCTGAGGTAAAACCCTTCTTAGAGGTAGCTTTGGCTTTGGACCTAGGTTCGTCTGCAGTCCTGATGACAGTCTCTTTGTGAGGAAAAACCGATGCAGTCTGATGCCTCAAGGAAAAGATCGCTCGTCGGAAGCTGAGATCTGTTGAGCAACTCTGGACCCAACCGACAGACTGAAAGCCAAGGTCTGAGTAGAAGCTGAGGGACCCGACAGCATGTTGAACTCTGTACGCATCTCGACAGAGGTCTGTGCCACCACCTCAGTCACAGAATGGGGCTGAGAAAGCGCCCCATCTTTCTCAGCGATAACTAGCCTTGGGGAACTGATAGATGGTGAATGGTTTGGTGTCTTTTTTCCTTGTCCTTCCTATGCTTAGAGAGCACAACCTTAGTAGGACCAGCAGACACCATCAGACAATGCAAGGTAGATGGCAGACTAAGATACCTAGCTAAGATTACAGCTCTATGCCTGATAGTCCTAGAACTGAAAGGGGTGCAACAACAACAATTTGGGAGATCATGATCCGGCCCTAGGCAGGTGACGCACAAAGTATGAAAGTCGCGGTGTGGGATTTGCATACCACAGCGGAGACAATTGTTAAACATATCTGACATGGGTTAAATCAAGAAAAAGAGTTCCCCAATGGGGTACTTAGCTTTAGATGACTTCTCTCTGGTATGGACCGACCGACATGCTAAAACACTGTTTCGGGCTCCAAAAGCAAGAACAGACTGATATCATGGCATTGTCTGGGCTCCCTTTATACTCAAGTGTACTGATGTCAGGCTAGGACATCTGCCAGCCTTAGGTAGAGAGATATTTTCACTCTGGTAGTCTGGCCGGCCAAGGGATTGCACAGCAGGAAATCCCACAAGTCAGGACTGCAACAGTGAAACACTATATATTTCATTATGAGAAATACTTTAGGTAGATCAAACTTTTAATATACCTACAACTCAAAGATTTATTTCATGGAGGAAACAGAGCTGTTACTATTTACCAATATTCTAAAACAGCAAGGATTACATGCCTGAAAGCTGAAAAAAAAAAAAAAAAAAAAAAACAGAATAGTTTGCTGCTTTACTCAACTTACATTAATTAAATAATGAATAAGCCTTTGTTTTATCTACAATTCAATATGCTAAAGCTGATGAGGCTAGAGGACTAAGCACACTTCTTCATATTTTTATATATAACATTCCTGGCAGAACTGTGAATTTATTTTTAGTTTATAAGTAGAAATGGCACAAAACTGCATTGAAATGACACAAATACACATCTACGCTGAGCCAGTTTAATTGTTAAATACTGCGTGCAAACAGCAGTAAAGCTTAGACTGAAATGACTTCTTTCTCTGAGGAAACTATACAGGAACAACATGGACTTATTTTACAATTTGAAATATGTGAATAACAACATATTAAGATATGAGAAATATAGAAAGTACAACAGAATGCTCGCTAAATAGATTCATATTGCTTTACAGAAAAAAAAGAGATCTGCAAACATTTCAGCACAATAACTCAGGCTTTTTACAATTTAACCCCAAACCACTTTTTATTTGCTGAAGAAAATCATAGTGCGTTACAGGTCTTCTAGTATATTGGCGCCAGAAACACAGGGGACAGAAATTACATGTTTATGGAAACTTTAAAAAACATGAAAAACAGGACTTAAGTTTGTTGGAAAGAAACTGCATGAGTATTATTATCTGCAGCAAGAAATTAATGGGCACAGTATGTATATAAACAAGTGAGGAATATGTTCACCAGTAACGCAAGGCATCTAGAATTTCAGGGAGACACTGTTAGGGGAGTAATTGATTACCTGCCTCAGCCAGTCAGAAAGCAAAACTAAGTAATGAGAGGAACACGACACTCTTGCCTTAAGCATTCTCTGCTTCAGTTAAAACGGAGCTCAGATTCAAAGGGAAGCAAAGAAGTTTAGCAACCAGTCTTCCACAAGACTGATTAAATCAGTCAAGTGCCTTAAGTGAATGCTGCACCACCACCCCCACAAATAAATCAGAACAATTTTTTTAAATTATTTTTGAACCCCCCATTTAGTTATCCTTTGCTCACATAAAATGTCATGACCAGGGAGCTGAATCAATCTAAGGCTGAATACCTCGGGGAACTTTTTCTTACAGAAGCCCAGACCTGCCAGACTCTGACCCTGACATGCTATACCAGCATGGTAATTGCTACCAGACTGTCTGTAATCAGTTGCTC
Organism: Protopterus annectens; assembly: GCF_019279795.1. NCBI lineage: Eukaryota > Metazoa > Chordata > Ceratodontiformes > Protopteridae > Protopterus > Protopterus annectens. The sequence continues at coordinate 717,614,461 of NC_056744.1, forward strand.
AGCATCTTTTCAGTTCACTCAGGATGGAGGAACAGGCCAGTGAATTCTCAGCTGCTGAACTAGGGAGGGAGGAGGGGCAAAGGAGCTGCTTCAGTGATGCCATACCAGGCCTTACCATAGCACGTGCCACAGGTGTTTAATACCAAGGTCTGGTTGGTGCCCCAATGGAAATACTGCATTTTGTTAACATGCAGCTGTCTTTTTGTCTAGCTATTAAATTATGTATGCATACAGTACAATAAGTAAGTAGTAATCCTGTATGTATAAACAGAAAAAAAATTCTCTTGAGGGGACTGAGGAGACAGGGTCATCAGGGCAGTGCATGTAATGAGACTCCACAGCTAAAGCACATCTAGTAATGGTTAAAAGGGTTGTACTGGTGCAGACAGCCCTAAGTGTTCAGTAACAATACCTATCAGTAACTCAGCCAGCAGAAGCAGTAAAGAAAACGGGACTGACTAGTCTGTAGTAGTAAAATCAGCAAGCATGCATTTGTGAATACTATGGCCTGTTTGGCATATGGCTTATGCAAAATGTTACAAATAATAAAGAAATATGAGTCATCATTGCATCTGACGGGTACAATGCTTTCCAGAATTCCACTTCCCTGACCTGATGTTAATCATGCTGGAAAAAATTCCTTTATCCTGTTTTGATGGCATATAGAGAAAGAGAGTTCTCATTAAATATTACTTTTACCTATGTTTTTCCCCTTATAAAATTTATTAATACCCCTCCTAAAACTTGGTATAATAAGTCTAAACATACACTGTCCAAATTCCTTTGGTGAGGTGGTTCACCAAGAATACAATGGGAGCCATATATGCCCCTACACATCAAGGATGAGTGTCATTGTCAAATTTTGAGAAGTAAAACTGCCATTTCCTTTCTAAATTCAGTTAATACAGAATACAATATGGGCTTAAGCAAGACATTATATAATTCTCCTTCTCCACTGGTGTGAAAAATATTTGAAAATATTAGTTGAGACTTGTTTTGGTTAGGGCGGTTTGTATAATGGTTAAAGTGTTTGCCTCACAGACACAAGATACAGGGTTTGATTCTCACCTTTAAAAGTGAAGCTAAGTTTAAAAGTGGCCCACAAGAGCATGTCACCAGTTATTATCTGTGAAGTAGCAGGCCTAATTTGTTTGGAGGGATTGGGGTTGGCATAATGTTTAAGGTATTTACCTCACAAATACAAGGTGCAGGATTTGATTCTCACCTTTAGTCACTTTCTAATTATTGTCTAGATATATAATAGTCTGCAGAATGATTGCCTTGCATTTACCTATGAACTTTAAGTAAACATATCTATCCATCATATGCAAATTTAACACAGAATAAAATATTACCCAATTCCAAAAAAAAAAAATATATATATATATATATATATATATATTGGGAAGGAAAAGGTAATTTATCAAATTGTCAAATTTAAGCCTATGCTCATCTTATCCTGGTAAGATTAAGTGAGAAGTAACACTTTCAACTATTTTTTTCATTTGAGGAATGGATTACTACTCAGGTTAGACAAAATCATAAATCCATATGCATCACATCAAAACAGTATAAAGCATTATACAGGATTTATTATACCCCTTACATAATTTTTCATGAATTACAAAAACAGCACTAAGTGTTGGCGCTATCAGTGTGAAAAGGCCGAAATGTTACACTTGTAAAGAAATTGTGCTCCTGTCCTCTGATTAGGGGTTAATGGAATCACGCACACTCATGGATATGTTTATATTTTAGTGTTAAACAAGGAGAGAAGACAGTTATGGCTACTATGGCGATTGATTGATTTCAGAAAACTGGAAAGCTGCATCACCTGAATTAAATATAAACATGCAATGGTCTTTATATTATTAAATATGTGAATTCTCAATGGAAAAAAGTAATTATTTCTTTCTCCTTTTTCCTTTCTTCATCTTTTTATTTTGTGTTGAGCCTGCATGGCATTTACGTGACTATTGTGAATTATGTAATGCTTTAAGTGGCATGTATAGTATAATATTTTTAGGGAAATAAATACTGCTCTTTCGCAGTAAGCCTCCCAAATCCTTAAAGTCCGCCAACTCACTGTACTCCCAGAAAATATGTTCCCAATTGCCTCTTTCTTCCCCTTCACACCTCCTACATTTACTGTCTGCCTGAGAAAAATTTCTCTGGAGCCTACTTGAGGTATAAAATATATGTGTAAACATTTCCAGGCAAAAATCCTAAATCTTCTAAATTTTTTTGCATATTTGGGAGCCATCCACATATCTTTCCATTGTGTCTTTGTGAATTGCTTACTCAATCTCTCTTCCCAATCCTTTCTAACCTTCTCTGATTGATTTTTATAGTTATCATACAATATTTTATATGCTCTACTAATTATTCCTTTTTTAACGGCAGCTTCTGTTCTGGATTCTATTAAAAACTCTACCAGTGGTGGTCTCTCATTTAGGACCCCCTATTTCTTTCTCTTTGCCTATACTCTGATACCAGTCCCTGACAGGGAAGGCAATTTGTAACCTGCAGTCCAAATAAATTCTTGGCATCTTCTCATTCTATCATCTTTCCCTCTAGTTATTTCCTCCCAATATCTTGATTCCCTTGTAAGTTTTCTCCAATAAATTCCATCCCCCTCTTGCCTATAGTCTGTATCCCTAATTGCAGTCATCCCTATTGGCAGAATCTCCTTTCTCCATTCCCGTGCTGGTTTAGTTCTTAAAATACTTTCTGCTACTTTATGGATATAATATTCTGTATGATTATTGTTATTCTCCTTAAAGGCCTGCATCCAAAATCACAGTCTCACTTTGTTTCTTGAGCTTCTCCCATGTTTCGTCACCATGCCTTTCCATTTTGAATTATAGTTTTCTGCTTGTGCTAAGTACAGGATTCTTAACTGTGTAGCTCTGAAATACCACTTCAAATTGGATAATCCTAATCCGCCCTGTTCTACTGGAAGAATCAACTTATCCCATTTGACTCTTGCCGTCTTCCCCTCCCAGATGAAGTACTTCAGCTCTTTATTAATTGCTACCCACAATTTCTCCTCTGGTTCATAAAAATATGCCTGGCCTGTGTATAAGACTAAAGGGACTAAAACATTTAACTGCTTGTATCTTACTATCTATATCCATATAACAAAACGTCCATTTTCTCAGTTTTTGTGTTATCCTTTGTTTAGTCTCTTCCCACATAACCTTAGCTGCCACACTAAAATCATTTTTAATCCATACTCCTAAATATTTCATTTATCATGTCCCCATAAATATGCGTATTCCTGAACCAGTTCATGTGTGGCTACATAATTTACCACAATTGCCTTTGTTTTAGCTTCATTAATTTTGTATCCCGAAAAGATCTGAAATTGTTTCAGAATGTTCCAAAATACTGTAATGTCTTTTTCTGGTTTTCTCAGGTACAAAAAGTGATTTATATACTTATGAACAAAACTGCTTAATCACATTAAAAATATTTATGCTTTCTAATATTTTAAAGAAAAAAGAATGGAGCAAGACAAGTTAAAATATGTCAGTGTCACACAGAGATCATTACAAACACACACACACACACACACACACACACACACACACACACACACACACACACACACACACACACACACACACACCTAATTATATAAACTTTATTATTCAACATGATAAATGTGTGTTTAAGAAAACTCTATTTATCCATGTTTCTAAACATCATGGTAAATGTTCCCTTAGAAAATTGAAGTTTTCTTTACTACACTCATTGTTTTTCCAAGCTGTTATGTCTACACAAAACTGTGATAGTAAATGCAGTTTATTCACCCAGTGTAACTCCTAGTCCACTTTGATTATTTTCTGTGTCTCAGTTGTTTCAAACTACTATTCTTCTAGTCACTGCACTGAATCTGTGTCATTTGTTCTCATATATATTACCTTTGGTCTAGGTCACAGCTGAAAACAGTCCATGAACCAGATTATGAAAAAATATATAAAAATTATATAAAAATATATCACAAAGAGGATCCTAGGCCTTAAATACTTGTCCTATATGGACAGACTCAAAAAAACTCCACCTATACTCTATCTCATATCACCTTCTTAGAGGCAATCTCTGCTTGACTTACAAAGCCATGTCTGACCCAGCTCTGTTAGAAATGCTACATCTAAAAAAATCCCAATCCCTCCACACCACACGCTCTAGAGACCTCAACCTCATTACCACAATCAACAGAACGTGCTGGAGGGACAGGTTCATAACCCAGAGTCTGCCCATGCTATGGAATAGACTTCCTATACATGTCAAACAGAGCACCTCACTGGTCCTCTTCAAGAGAAATCTTGATGAGTGGATGGGAAATAGAAAATTCACCCCGGGGATCACTCCAGTGGCTCTACTCAATAGAGGCACTAGGAACTAAGGTCAGGTGGTATGATGCCAGAGTAATCGTCTGGGCTAGGCTTGTAAAGGCTCCAGGGCCATTAACCTAGTACACACCTATGAACCTATGAACTTTTATCTATATATTTATATATCTATATCGGTCTACTTCAAATGCTCGAAGTTGCAGAACATCGAACCACAAATCCTCGAGGATGAGATGATCAATGTTCTACAACATCAAACATGAAAGTAGACTAAATTAAAAAAGACAAAAACTCTGCTTGTAACCCCCCACACCCCCTGCTCCTTAAATATACCAACTTCGAGATTGCACTGCAATGAAGAGAACAGTAAATTTCCCATTCCGTGCCATTCTTTTCACTGTAGTGCAATCTCAGAGTTGGTATATTTTAGTAGCAGAGCTTGTGGGGGGTGCAGGGGAGCCCCCCTGCAAAAAATGTGGTGAAATAAGAAGTTTCACATTTTAGTTTTTTTTTTTTTTTTTTTTTTTTTTTTTGAGTTGGATATTGCAGGCATTTGTTTTTCTGTAGTTATTTAAGTATTATTTTGGTTATTTGTTTGTCCAAGCTTTGTTTTTTTGTAATTACATCATATGTACATCCAACACCTATGAGCTGAGGTCATCATCTTGATGTATGTCCTAGGAAGGTAAAGCTTTGGTGACCCAGCCAGATGTCAATGAGCTACAATCCATCTGTTAAGAATACTGCAACAGTGATCAGTAGGACATCCAATGTTATGGTAAGTTCTTACATAACTGTACTTTTATCAATGAGTGCCTAGATCCCCTATGAAAATGTCTGATTGGAGGGGTACATTACCTATGTGGTATGTGAAAAGCATTTTGCTTACCAAAATGAACTGTGCTACATTTTTCACATTTAATTTTAACCCATTGTCCATGCACCACTTGTTAACATGGTATAACCCATGTTGGAGCAATTATGAGTCAGTGGAAGGTCAAATAACAGCTAATTTACAGTGGTCTGCAAATGTATATAACCATAGTTCAGGAGAGTTGGTCTGAAGGTCTGAGAAATAGATGGCTTCAACACTGAGCCCTGTGGTACACCACTGGTAAGTTTGTTTTGTTTTCCATTAATGGGATGACTCTAACCACATTCTGTCAGATAACCAGTTATCTATCTACTTCACAACATAAGGATTTATTTCAGATTTGCGAGTCTGTTAATAATACCTGCATGGGGAGTAGCATGAAAGGCCTTGGCCAGGTCCAGTTATGCTATATCAACTCCATAACCACTATTGACTGCTTCAGTTTCTTCCAAAGAAATTAATGAGATTAAAGAAGCAGTTTGACAAAGCCAAAGCAATGAGGATCCAGGGTTAAGAGACTTCTCGTGTCCAGAGTAATGAGGTCTGAGATTATATTCCCTTTACATATGAGGCTTGTGATACTAATGGGTCTATAGTTACCAGGGTCTGTGGTTGGGCCACGCTCTTGTAATGGCATTAGCATTACAATAGCTATTTTCCATGATTCAAGAATTTAACCAGTGGAAAGGCTTAAAATAAAGGGATTAATTGGCACAGATAGTCAAGCAGCCTGGTATGTTATCACAAACATATATTCCAGCCTCAGATTAGGTTACATGAAATAAATATCTAACTTTATAGTTATTGCTCTACACTGTGGACAAACTGACTTTCTGGATAAGGCCTCTGTTACCAAAACATTTTAAAAACAGATCAGATTTGAAGCATGGTTTCCTGCTCTGTAACCATCCTGGAACTGAAGCTGAATCTTTGAAGCTTCTGTACTGGATCTCGAAAACCTGGTCATTGAGAAGGAGTCTTGGGAGCAGAGGTAGAGGGAGGGTACACAAAAAGGAACTTCTCCATCCATTGTAAGGAGAAGGCATCAGTCCTCCAGGCTCAAGGTGATGGATTCCCTGAGCAGAAAACTGGGAGCAGATGATGCTCAGTGGAGGCAAGGAGGTCTAGCTGAGAAGTCCCTGTTTAGACAGTGTCAAAACATGCTGTTGAGAGGGAATGTATATCACTGTAAGAATAAGATTCATCTGAAAGGCTGGATGACAAACCTCCTGTGCTAGCTTACACAAGGTATAGGATCTTGTGCTTCTCTGTTTGTTTACATACAACATTGTGGTGGTGTTGTCTGCGAACACCAGCAGAGTGCCTGGTTTCCAAAGATGCAAGAAAATCTGTACAGCTTGTAGAAGTGCCTCATTTCCTTTAAGTTGATGTGTTCTTTGAGTACACTTGCAGGCCACTCTCCCTGCACTCAGTGGTCTGCTGTCCAAGCCCCTCCATGTCCTGTCTGAAGCATCTGTAAACAGGACTTGATTGTGTGGATCTTGAGTGAATGAGAGACCTTGGTTGAGTGTAACCTAGTTATTCCAACAAAGGAGCTTCTTCTTGATGCAAGGAATAAGGGGAATGTTGGTATGGAGAGGGTGAGAGTGCTGGGATCAAACTGCTTTTAGATACCATTGTATTTTCATGTGCAACCTGGTGAGGAATTGCATAGGAATGGTAGCAGCCATGAGCCCCAGGGCCCTGAGAGCTTGAATGGCAGAACAATGATCCTCACTTCAAAACATTAGGAAGTCATTGGCTAGACAGGTGAAATTCTCCTCAGGAATAAAGGCACACATGGAAGACATGTCCAGATTGCATCCCAGAAAAGTCAGCTGTTGGGTGGAGATGAGCTGGAATATTTTGTAGTTGACAGTGAACCCCAGGAGAGTCAAAAGCTGCACAGTGTAATGAAGGTGCTTTAGAAGAGTGTCCCAGGATAAAGCCTGGAGTAAAAGGTCATCCAGGAAAGGGAGCCCTGAGTGTGGCAGAAAGCCGCTGCTGGAGCCAGACACTTTGTGAACACCCTTGGAGCCATAGAAAGACTGAAAGGCAAAACTAAAAATGTGATGACCCAGTAAAGAACCTGAAAAATTTTCTGCAGGAAGGGCAGATGGAGATATGAAGGCAGCCATCTTTTAGGTCTAAAGATACCAGAAAAGCTTGAAGAAGTAGGAAGAGCAGAAGAGTGTCTGAGGACAACATTTTGAAGGTAGGCAGTCTCAGATCGGTGTTTAGCTGGGAGAGGTCTTGGATGGGTCTCCAACGACCTTCTTTCCTTGGGACCAAGAAGATCCTTGAGTAAAATCCATTTCTTAAAAAGGATGGGGGGTGTAGCTGGTGTATCTGGTTGAGTGTTCATCTCTTACAAGTTGTAGTACTGCTTTTGTACCTCAGACACCTGCCATTCAGAATGTTTCATCATGTTTTGTAAGGTTTCTCCAAAGGAGCCTTCCTCTGGGGTGGGAGTCTGGAGAGAGTGAGGAAATCTGTTCTGGAGACTGCAACTGGGACAAGTAGTTGAGAGAAACATCCACATTCCTATCTGGTTCCTCATCAGATAAAGAGAATCTAAGGCCTGTTCATGTGGTGTGGTCTGAGAGGGCTGAGTGACAAAGTAAGGTTGCTTTGCAGTCATGATTGCCTTGAATAATCACTGAGAAAATCAATCCAGTCTTTCTCCTTGAAGCAGAAGGGAACATTGAGAGTTTAAGTTTTTGCTTTTTCATTATAAGGGTAATGTCCACCTAAATAAATTTAGGTGGTTCTGAGCCTTGGCATGTTTCTATCAGGGAACTGGGAATCTCTTCCCACACAATGATCTGAGGGATTCCTTGAGAGACACAAGAGATAATGAGTCTCACAGAATGAGTTAAACCACCCCAGTGGGTACGTCTGATTCTAAGATGATGGCAGGAGACTCCTCTCAAGGACTCTTAATTTTTTTTCTTAGGTGGGAGGCCAACATCTGGGACTTCCAACATGGTGGAGTGGGCCAAGCATTTCAGGCACTGGGTCTCGCAAACCATCTGTTAAGAATACTGTAACAGTGACTCAGTCAGGACATCTTATCATTTAACGATCGTGCCTCCACAGAAGTTCAGATTTCTAATCTAGTTCTAATTTCCAAAGGCATCTCCACTAAATCCAAAAAGTCTTAATTCTCCTTTACTTGTATGTAACCAGACCCACTACTGAAATTTAATGCACCTTTTTCACGTATTAGTCTAAACATACAACTCAACTTGAGAAACCTCAGATATTCACAACTAAAAAGATTGGTGGCCACAACATCTTAAGTTATCAGAACAGACTGGTGGCCCACTCTCTATACTCAGTCTCTTACAGACTTCTGCAAGGAGATCTGTGTGAGGCCTTTTGAGCCATGATAAACTGAACACTTTTTGCCCACCCATTCCTTCACAGAACAAATGGTACCTCAAATACTTGATTAAAGGAACTAAACCTTCATCATCAGATAAATAATATGTTTGCAAATTAGCACCTTTACCACTTAAAATGCAAACTTAGAGAAATGGATGGGCAAGCTCAAATTTTTATCCTTTCATGCTTTGTGGCAAAATTATTTCTTGAGGTTCACATACACTACTGGTTTGAATAGTATTAACTATCTTGACATTAGGTTGCACAAGGACCTAGCAGATCAGTGTTTTACTTCCACTATATGCAGAAAAGACACATTTTCGGACACGTAACTCCATTTTGACAACTACTACCCTTTCCATGAAAAGAAGTCAGTAGTAAAAGGACAAATGATGAGGCTTTCCCATTTAATTTCTGATGACAGTACTTTTGAAAAAGCAATACAGCAATAGTTTGCAAAGTTCATTGAATGGGGATACCCCACCTATTTACTCAAAAACATTCGAGCTGATATGCTATGTCACCATTATGGTAGATTTACACTTACTTTAAGGATTAAATCAAGCAATATAAACAACGTGGGGGAGACTACTGCAGACAGAATGTGTAAGGGCATGTTTGATTTATTCACCTCCATTTTGTCAGTACCATTCAGCAAAGATGTTTTTGTTTACATTGACCTAATGAGGGTGAACTGGGACATTGTTTTTTTCTGAGGAGGTTCAAAAGATTCTAGGAACTGCCCCAGTGATAGTGTATTCTAAAGGAAAGAACATTAAGACTCTGTTAGAAACACCCACTAGTGGTACAAAATCTATAGTGACTGATGGGTCCTGTAAAAGTGCAGATATATACATGAGGGTCCATATGTTTCAGTTAAACATTTTAACAGAACTATCCTTTCTCAAGGAAGATGCAACTGCAATACTACACACATAGTATACTTGGCGGGTCTATGTTAAATATTCGAACATCCAAAATGTCGAACATTACATGGTCGAGACCAAATGTTCGTCATTTGGATGTTCGAACATAAAAAAAAAGAAAAGAAAACACAGAAAAAAACACTTTAACAGAGTAGGCAGGGGGGCAAGCCCCCTACACCCGCCACACACCCCCTACTTAAATATACCAACTCCGAGACCGCACTTCAGTGCAGAAAAGGGAAATTCTCCCTATCCATTGAAAGTCTATCTTCGAGCATACAAAATTTCGAACGTTTGGCCATGTAACCATGTAACGTTCAAAATTTTGAGCGTTCGAAGATTTGACAGGTACCCTACTTGGCTACCTACAGCTCCTGTGTCACCTTTTACATAGTGAAAACTATCAGAAATTTAAGGACAGCATCCGTGAACATATGTATGATACAAAGAAAAGGAAAACCACCAGTGCCTTATTTAGACATACTTTGGATTGCCCAAAGTACAAACAATTTCTGTTCTTCATTATAGGCAAAAAGATACTGAGTGCACCACCACGACTAAAATGTTCCGACTTTAATGAACGAAGTAAAAACTTACTAAAACTGTTACAGAGATTAAAAATAGATGAAGCATCAAACGATAAGCGCTTTCGGCAAGTTTGCCTTCTATAGATCGTGACTTCCTGTACTACATTTCATATCCTTAAACAAATGTTCACCAATCAGGTGTATTCCTTGCATTATTCATCCCTCCTACCATGGGCTGTCAATCCCTTGTCAGTTAACCAGCACCCATGGAGATTGGTAGATGCCAGATAACTGTAGTTTCTGGTTGCTTGAGAGTTACTATTAAAAATAGGCCTGACTAATACTGTACCATATGCTATTTGTTTGGTTTGACTTGTTCTCAGGTTAAGGAGAGAGGGGATTTATTCCTATCTTCCTTTTTAAAACTCTAAAACTCTGAAAACGTAAGGTATGTTTCTGCGGGGGGTGGGGGTGGACAAAAAGTGCAACACATGAAAATTGTACTGTATTTCTTTGATTTTTTTTTTGCCAGTTGCTTAACTGAGAGATTACTGTACTCAGTTTTTCTAGCAGCTGTACCTTTTTGGTTTTAGTCTAAACATCTGCATTATCATACCGATTACTGCTTATCTGTACTAATTTGTATAATTTATCATCCCTCCTCATCAGCAGCATTACTGCTCTAATATATTCTGCTGCATTTGTCTGCATGCTGAATCTGTGCCACCATGGGATCTCAATATGCCCCTACTTCATCTACTGCCAGCCTTGCTAGCACTAGGTACCTTCAGACAAAGTAGCAATTGTTTCATGCTCACTGACAACCCCTTACTGCTAAATGATACTAAATCTTCTTTGAAGAGGTATAAATACCTAACTACATAGGAGTCTATTATCTCAGTCAACATGGCTACCAGCAAGTCCCACACTAACACAATCCAACACAACAGCAAAACTTACATATGCTGAACTACTGAAAAATTCCTTCCCTCGCCTTCTAGGCAATGCACTAATAGCTCAATGCTCAGCAGCATTTCCACACCTCCCCTACAGCACACATAACAAACAAGAGTAAGGAAGTCAGCATGCCTAAACCTTTAAAGCTAACAGACCATGTCTCTGCACATTTATTTATTTATTTGCATTTGTTTTTTGGGGTAGAGCACTGATCTCCACAGACCTTTTTCAGACTCTGCCCTGGACACATGAATGTCCTAGTCACAGGACATTCTACAGTCACACACACACACACATGGTTGCTCCTCTTGTGAGACTGAATAAGGACATAATGACGATTAGCTGTCTCATATGTGTTAAACTTCATATTGTCACTACACACCTTAAAACCATTCACCTCAATTACACGTGACCTAATCATTGTCCATGCTGAAGCAAACAGTCTTAGATATGCCACCCTGGGGAAATAAGGAGAGACATAGTGGAGCAAAATAACCAATATACTCATAGATAAATTAGTTCCAAGTTATGTCAAAGAGCAGGAACTAGGCGAATTTCAGCATTTTGAAACTATGAAGCTGAACCATTCAGAATCCCGAAACTCACAATCATGAATCACACAATCACAAACATACGTACACCATACACCACATAACACACACACACCATTCCACCTACAGCACACAAACCACACAACCCTACACTACATATAAGCAGGGGGCAAGCCCACCCAGCACCAGCCATGTGGGGGCCTGCACCCCCACACACCCCTACTTATATATACCAACTCCAAGATCGCACATAACGAAAAAAAAAAACTCACACCATGGCATTCTACACTCGCTCGCACACAAATACACATCACACATACACAAACACCAACAAATCCAACACTCACACTCATACTTACACCTCCCTACCCTTAGCCATGCAAACAATGTACAAAAACACACACAAACACTCACTCACCTTCAATTTCAGATACCATATCAGCCAAACACTTCATGCAACGTACCGGAAATGCATAAGCGCAGATTCGAGATATTCAAATTCGCTCTTATGCACTTTCGGCATTCTGCATTTTCAGCTTCATGGTCTCGGAATACTGAAATTCAAGATTTCAGCATTTTGAGATTATGAAGTGAAACCATATATATATATATATATATATATATATATATATATATATATATATATATTATACACACACACACACACACACACACACACATATATATATATATATCTGTATGTACCTACATGGAAACACTTTATAAGCTCGAAATCCTGAAATATCGAATTTCAGAATCTCAAGCCTATAAAGTCGAACAGACGGAAATCGCAAACCTGGAAATGTCGAATCCGACAATGTCGAACCCGCAGTACGGATAGCACGTTAGGTGAGTGTTGTTTATTTTATGGTTTTGGAAAGGGATTGTGTGTTTGTGAGTGTGTTGGGATGTTTTATGTGTGGGTTAGGGTAGGTAGTTCAGAGTGTGAGTGTGTTAGTGTTGGGGGTGGTGGTGTTTGTATGTCTGTGGTGTGTGTTTGTGCAGGGGGGTGTGGAATGTGTGGTGCTCGATTGTCTGTGTTATGGAGTGTAGTGCGACCTCGGAGTTAGTATATATTAATAGGGAAGGTGTGGGGGGGGCACAGCCCCCCACATGGGGGGTGCAGGAGGGAGTAAGGGTAGGTGTGTGTGTGTGTTTGTTTAGTTGTATACGTGTGTTGTACTGCTTTTTGTACAGTGTTGGGAGGTGTGTGAGTGTTTGTGTTTGTATGTGTTGTGTAGCGTGTTCTGTGTCCTTTTGCAGTTTTGTGGTTTCGGTAGTTTGGGTTTCGCGGTTTTGTGGCTTAGGTTATTTGGATTTTTCATTTCATGGTCTCGAGATACTGAAATTCGATATTTCAGTATTTTGAGATTATGAAGTGAATCCACATATATATATATATATATATATATATATATATATATATATATATATATATATTATATGTATATAACTCACAGACACACACACACACACATATATATACACATATATAAATATATATATATATATATATATATATATATATATATATATATATACATATATATGATGATGCCAGGGGGCGAAACTGGTCTGTTGAGTCACTTGTTCCTGTGTGGAATTACCTGTTCCTGATGTTGCTGTATGGCAGCTAACTGCTGTATGTGCTGTTGCTTCCATTAAACCTGAATTATTTGGATTGCCATATGGACTGACTTTTTTGAAAGTATTCTGGAAGAACATATTTATGTTGGACCTTTGGTGGTGTGCTTTTGTTTTGGTCCGTGCATTCTGTATTTGACTGCGAGCACCAGGGTTGTTTGGGTGAAAATATGTATATATATATGTATATATATATTTGCCCACTCTACATAAAGGACCAAAACCATCTTAATTATGTGCATCTAATTATCAAAGTCCACAAATAACAGTTTCCAATGTTTATCTTAATTATAATCCTTTGAGTGGTTTCTTCTCACAATGCCTTAACTGCTTATTCAACATCCTGGTTCAACCAAATCTCTATGCATCTCATCATGTCATGACCCCACAAAAAAGGGTGAACTCTGTACTAAGTCATATGTTAGGGCCCAGTTCATTATAATAGCTTTTGTTTTTGCTTAATTAACTTTAAATCCTGCTACACCATTAAAATAATTCAGCTTATCAAATATAATTTTAATATGTTCTGGATTAGTAACATGTAATATTACATTGCCCACAAAAGGGCTATTTATTCAACAGTATTTCTCATCTTATATCCACTTAAGTCTGACTGTCTTATGCCCATGGCTAGTACCTCTAAATATAAAACAAAGAGTAATGGTGAAAGCGGGTGCTCCTGCTTAGTCCCTGTTGTAAAGCTCAACTACTTTAGACAGTTCACTACCACACTTTACCCTAACTTGAGTTCTTCTGTAGATATGAAATATAAATGTTCTCTGTGTCTGTAGAAAATAAAATACACCAAGGGATCTCTTCATAAATTGCTTAGTTACAGTGTCAAATGCATTTTCATCATCCAACGATATTAACATTAATATACTATCATTGTAAAATGCATCCTTTTAAATCAAAAGGGTTCTGTTAACAATCTAACTTTTGCAACTCTTGTATAAATCCACACCACTCCAGGTCTGTTATTCCTGGCAATATCTTTGACATTCTTTTTGCCATAATTGTCATAAACAGGTTGCAACCATGAGTCAGGATCAAAATAGGTTTATATAACTCTGGATCAAGAAGATGTTTATTCCTACTTTGGTATAACTACCATTACTGCTTCTTTCCAAGTTAAAGGCATGTTTCCATCCAGAAAAAAATGTTAAAAAGTGCTTTATGTTCTGCTCCTTTTTCCACATTTCTACTGAAACTCCATCATTACCAGAGATTTTGTTTCTGTTTTCTGTATTCTTATTGCATATTTAATTTCAGTTTCATTTATTTTTAATGCCAATATCCATCTTTCTACTTATTTATTTATTTATTTATTTATTTACTGGGAAATTCTGACTGGACACAGGTCGTTTTTCAGCGGAGGCCCAGGGAGAAAAGATCCACAAGTACATATAAAAAAATCTTACAATAGAAAATGTTACAATAGTAGATGATTTTATAGTAAACAATACGGCATCCAGAGTACACAGTAGTAAGAAACAAAAACATACGATGGGTAATGAGTACAATACAGTTTTTAAACTGAGTAGACAAATAAACGATACCTAAGGATTAAGCTGATAATAAAATATATAAATATATAAAGAAATACTTCTCTTAACTGAGCAAGTTATAATTGTTTGAAATATGTTGACAGTTCTCATGGGTTACTCTCAACCTCTACATCTTCCTTATACAGTATGCAGTAATAATTCTCCATTACAATAATAATTGTTCCTAGGTCTACCCCAACATTCTAATAATTCCTAATTTTAGTTATGACATTTTCAACCTTTTACCCCTAAAATTTGATTTCTCAAGAGTCATTATTAAAAAAAGTTGTTTTAAAGCCAGTTATACACCCATTCATGCTTTCTAAATAGTTTTGCATAAACTCTTCCATTTCTCTTCAACCTGTTGTGTTCCATTTGTTTGTTTTGCCCTGTAAATCCCTTACTTTTTAAGCCCTCTAGGTACCTAATGTGGCTATTATTCCATATCTCATTTGTTTTCATTGTAACCTTATTTCTTATTTTCAATTTATGGTTTTTCCAGTTCTTTACAAAGCCTTTACAGCGTACCTTCAAATCTAGTATAATTACATTTAAGGTTTGATCTAACCAATCATTAAAGGGCTTCCATTTCCGAAGTAACAGTAGAAAATGTTGGTCTTTATTGCAAGATACTACTTGCTTATAAAACTTACTTTGCATAGGTGCATGACACATCAACATATGTTTCTACATGACTCCCAACATTCCCAAAGCAGAACAAATGACTTCTATGTCCACTAAGACAAATGTAAAGAGCTGGAAGACCCAAACAGATCAAAACATAATGGACAATTCAAAAACAAACAACCTAGATGACCTACCAATATAAAAACAAAACTTTGCAATAAAGAAAAAAAAGTCTTAAATTATACAGCATATCCAATAGGCCTCATATCAATGGCAGTAGCAGAAATAAATGCTAGGGAGCAAATGGCTATAACTAAGGGAATGAGTCTTCTGAACTGGGATGTATGATCTGAATTGCCCAGACATGGTAAGGCTTTAATGCATTTAATGCTATTGGCTGCCAAAAAAGTAGTTACCAGAAAATGGAACTCAAAATCAAAACCACCTGTAATTGCAGTATTAAATGCTGTAAATAAAACAGAAGAATTAGACATGGGATCTTTACAGACAGGAAGGAACAAACTACATAGAAATAGATGGACATTGTGGGGAAAATACATGCAGAACAAAGTTTAGGAGGAGGACTAATGTTTAAAAGACAGCAGGAATTCAGAAATGTATGTAATGCTGGAGTGAATGATAATTATTCAAAGAATTGATATATGTAAAATGCATGAAAAATATTTCCTATGGTTTGTTTTCTTTTCTAATATTGTATGTGTACCTATGTCATTCTCTAAAATGTTAGAATTTAATAAAGTTGTTAAAAAACTTTAAAATACTATTAGGTCTACTAAAGCAGCCCATGATCATAAGATGGCATCTGAAGCAAAATACAATCATAAGTCTGTCCTTAGGTACATTAGGGAACTATGGAATAACACCCAGCAATGCTCTGAACTTAATAAAAATGGTACCGCATATTCAGACCTAACAGATATTGCATTATACAAATTCAATTCTAATTTTACTCCAATCTACATATGCCTGAATCCCTTAAACCCTCTATTATCGCAAAGATCATGTAATGCAGATGTTTTCTAAGACCAAATGTTCTTTTCCCATGGGGTCTGACATTATAACTGGCTGTTTAACAAGCAGTACAAAGCATACCATGGCACAGCAGCACCTCAAACTGTTTAACCTAAGTTTAGCTACATGATTTCTCCTTGAGGTTGGGTACATTGTAATGTTTTTGCCACTCCACAAGGGAAGCCCTACCACTGACCATTGACCATTGACCATGAGAATTACAGAACCATCAGTCTCATGAGTCTTATCTGCAAAGTCATGGAATGCATTATACCTGACCTGATAAGGTATTATATCAAAAATCTAATCCCACAACAGTTTGGCTTTGTTAAGATTAGATCCTGTTGATTAACTACTTCAAGGGGTTAACACGTGTTGTTGATAGTAATTATGCTCATCACTTGGCATACCTTCACCTGACTACAGCATTTGATACCATATCCTATGCTGCCGCTTGAAGCTTTAAAACTAGACACCTGTGTGGTAAGATGGATAGCAAACTAGCTTAAAGACAAAAAGTGTGGGGGCCAGGTGTCTCATAAGAAAACATGAAGGTTGCCAGAGATGTTCCCCAGTGCTCAGTCCTGGGATCTCTCCTGTTTGTTGTTTACTTTCCTAATCTCCAGACCATGAACTAAGACCTCTGGTTAAACAACTCTGCAGATGACTGCAAACTGGGAGTTATACTCAAGTCTTCCTCTGACACTTAAACCCTTTGGCAAGAACTTACACTCATAAATACCAGATATACTAAATATTGGCTAAAATTAAGTACAAAAAAGTGCAATGTTTTTAGATTTAGTACAGAAACTACCCTTCAGCAAACAGCATACACAACATCCTGCTTCAAAATGAAAACGTTATTAGGGAAGGGACTTCCATACACAAGTTGATAATTCCCTCTCTTTTGATCATCATGTAATGACTAATTAGGAAATCCTTCTACTTAGTGCAGCTAATTGCCAATGGAATATCACCCAGAATTAAAGTGGTCATTGTCCCCTTATTATTAGCATTAATTAGTCTAATTATTGAGTTGATTGCCCTCTTTGGGATGTACCTTACCAGATATACCAATCAACTCGAAAGACCTCAGAGGTTCTTAACTAAGAAAATCGGAAGCTTAAAAAAAATTACCAGGAGATACTGGAAGCACTGTCCCTTTATTTAGAATCTTATAGACCACTGAAGGGAGAGCTGTGCCATGCTTTCCATGTCATTAAGGACTCCATGGTCCTGGATCTCTTGCATCTCCATAAGTCAAACACTTCCAGTAATACCACAGACAGGGACCTAAATCTTTATCAACAGATAAATTACACACATTGGAGAGATGAGAAATGCTTTGCTCTGCCATACATGTATTTTATCGCACTATAATGCACACCTTGTAGTCACTTACTGCACTACATCAGAGGGCCCCTTATGTGAGGCTGAGGCAGCAAGCATTTTGTTACAAGAACCGAACAGCAAACATTACACCTCTTGAATGCAGGCAAGACAGAAGATGAAAAAAGTAAGAAAACAGGAAGACAGAAGATGAAAAAAATAAGAAAATAGCAAGTGCAAATGTACAAAAAGGCAGGGAAAATGGAAAGCAAACACTATAAAAAAATGCATTTTAACTTCAAAATGTTACCAAAGAGTTACTGAACTTCCATAACACCACTTGTGCAAATATTATATGGCAGTCATAATTTTAATATGCAGTCTTATAGCAGTCCTCAAAATCCTTGAATATTAACCTTTAGCTGCATTATGCAATAAGGTATTTCTACTTTTAAAAGACACACAAACACATTTACAAGAGGGAAAACAGTATCATTTTTTAGCTTTCAAGAAAGGTAAGCAGTGAAAAAAAAAACTGAAGCAAAAATACCCTTACCGTCATACTGGTCACAACTAATACAGTTAATATTACCTTGATACTTTAAAGCAGCTCCTACACACTTTATAAAAGTTAATTTCCCTGAGGAAAAAGCTGTCAGAAGATGCTAATGGCAAGGCAAAGTCCAAGATTAGAAGAGCTCTGCCTTTGTTGATAAAATAAATCAATGAACAATAAGTCAAACATCTCGAGGGAGAGCTGCTGGTAGCTCACATAAAAAATGCTGATTATTAAGACGTTTTAAAAGATTACTATTATTACACTATTAATAATGTTAAAGTGCCAAAAAAAAACAACAAAACCCAGGCTGACTACTACATGCAATAAGCCTTACAAAGACAGCATAGCAGTAAATGCTTTTATGAAGAAATGCATCCATCTAAGACCAGATACCAGTAAGTAGCTCACTTCAGTAGTGCAAGGTCAGTTTCAGAGAACTATTTCATTCCATTGTAATATATCCTCCACAGTTTATTCTTAAATGGCACAAAAATCTTGTATCAAAATAGATCAAGGATCTGTAAACTTATTGTTGCTCACTTCTGATATCCCAGTACAAAATCACCATCCACTTCACAACAAAATGCACACATTCAAAGTTGCCATAATAAATGTATTTGTTACTTTTAATTATTCTTAATATATTGTAGGTCAGAGGAATTGCTGTTGTCCACATTGAAACATAGCAGGTATATCATGCCATTTAATTTCATAACTTTCATCTTATATGTGCACATATGGAAAACATAATACATAGTCACATTGTGTAAAAAGCAAAATATTACATCAAGGACAATCCTTATGCAGTGTCTCTTTGAACACCATGACAGTTCCCTCTACACTTTATTTTGAAAAGTATGTACTGTCTACATGCTACATACAAGCTGTAATAACATCATGTCATTGAAATTTCCATCCTATCTATATCTCCTACAGTCCAGATTCAAGAAAGGCATTAAGAACTGACTGGCTGTATTGTATGAAGGGTGTATGTGCTGATACAACTCTTCTATCTTGGGGGGCGTGGATCTGAGAAGCTGAAAAAAAAACTCTGAGGGGATAGGCTATATGTCATATGAATATGCATGCTTCTCAGGCCTTTTCTTAAATCAAAAATGACTGAAATGTTGAACATAGTAGTTATAACAGGTAGTGTCAAAGATTTCAAGGTGAGCATGTTTATCGTTATAAGGAAAAAGATGGCTTTTGTCTTGCAGAAATTTGGCAGCATAATTCACTTTTATATACAGATGTTAATATTGTGGTGAGAATGGTAAAGGATGGACTCATCAAGCGAACATCAAAATGATTTTTAGGTATTAATGATGTGAGGTGAAAGAGGGGAGAATTTGTGGTTCTTTATAAATACTGAGACAAGAGTTTTACATGACAAAAAGGGGCAAGTTAGAAGGTATGGAATTCTATTACAGCTGTAAAATGCATTTGATAAGGTCAAACATGAGAGGTTATGAGCTACATAAGTAAATACGGGTGCTCTTTGGATATGGTATTTTATTACATTCTGAATTTGTTACTGGGGTAAAGACTGCTGACTCGGTACAGAGTAAACACCACAGACTCATGACACTATATACAAAGTGCAAATCATAGCAGGCTTGAGGGTATAAAGGCAACAGATACATGATATTATATACAGAGTGACTGACAAAATACAATATACACGTGCATTTATACAGACTGACATTCAGAGTGGGAGTGTTCAAAGAATCACACTCAAAAAGAAGAGTCAGAGCAAGGTATGTAATGGGAACAATGAAATGAAAAGTTTAAGTTATGTAACCAGAGATAGCAGCTACATTTTCCTAGGCTCTTGAAAAATGCTTTTATTTCCGATTGGAAAATGAGGCAAGAGGAATGATCTTTAAGGAAAGAAGGGAGAGATTCCCACAGTTTGGGATGAAAGACTGAGAAAGCATTTTTTCTGCAGTGAAGCTTAGTTCGGGGTGATGGAGTGGTGGAGAAGAGGACACGAGCAGTTAAAATTTGTAAGGTTGTATGTTGGTGCATCTCTGAATAGTCTGGCTAGTAGGGAGAAGGTGTCATTCTTGATAAGTTTAAATAGTTGAGAGATATGTAGAAAATCAGAACATTGTTCACAGGTAGCCAATTAGTTTTTTCAATGGTTCTGCAGTAATGTTCATTTCTTGGGAAGACAGTGATGAATTTGCAAATGACCTTTGAGATGGACTGAATATTGCATATATTTATTTCAGAGGCTGAAGCAATTACAGACAGTATTCTAGTACAGCCAATAAAATACCTTTACCTATTGAATTTCTACAGAGTCTGAATACAAAAGGAGAGATCTTATTAGCCCAGAATAGGAGAGAGTTGTTTTTGTGTGTGTAGTCCAGGTGGAGTTGGAAATTTAGGAAGGGGTCCAACCAAATTCCTTGGCATTTGAATGAAGTGATATTTTCAATAGTGTTATTAAAATGATTGAGGAATTTTAGAGTTCTGGAGATAGATGTGAGCTTTTGCCTGGTGCCAAAAAGTATTACCTGTGTTTTAGATGAATTTAGCAGTAATTGTTTATCAGTGGTTCACTGAATAAGAACATGAAAGTCAGACTGAAGTTCAAGATCAAGAGACAAGACAGAGTGATTCGAATAGAATAGAACCATGTCATCAGCTTAAAGCAGGACAGGAAGATGTAAGCCAAAAGGAAGTTTGTTAATGTAGATAGAAAAGAGGACAAGTGATGGAATAGGTCCTATGGGGACACCTTTCTGCTGGGGTTGCTGAATAGAAATTCATTGAAAAGTCATAGTTAGAGAAGTATTTTTTGAACCGGTGAAGTGTGTCATCACTAATGCTTATTTCATTGAACTTGTCTATGAGAATTAAGTGATCAACAATATCAAAGGCTCTGGTAGGGTCAGTAAAACTGGCTCCAGTAATTACGCCTTTGTCCATTCCAAGGAGAATGTTGTCACTGAGTGCCCAGATAGCTGTGGATGTACTATGACTAGATCAAAAGCTATGTTGCTTTTGAGAAAGAAGGTGGCATTTGCTGATGTACTGAGTTGTGTTCAAGTAAAGTAATTTTTCCAGTATCTTTCCTAGTGTGGCTGATTTGACAAATGCAGACTACAAGCAAAAATCAGTAAAATAATTACAATTGTGGTCCGCGAGGTGTCCCAGAAGTTTATTCCTAGTTCATTCTTGAAGGCACCATAGACTTTGATGATCCTTACTTCTTGGAATAAACTATTGCATGCTGGCCACTTCACTTCCTGCAGCCCATTACTTAATACAATCAACCCTGAGCTCTGAATACAAATCATCATACAATCAGGCCTGAGCTCTGAATACAGATCATCATACAATCAGCCCTGATTTCTGAATCCAGATCATCATACAATCAGACCTGAGCTCTGAATACAGACCATCATGAAGGAAAGACAATTCCCCAGTTCAGTATTATTTCATTTTTCATATTAGTAAACATTTGCACACTTGTCACTTGAGCAGCTATCTGTCAATGCACTAGCCTACATCCTACTCATATGTTTACTCAATAACAGCGGTTGTTTCTATCGTGCTTTAATTAATCAGTCACAATACATCAGCAATGCATATAACCAATCAATACAGTAGATTAATGAATTTTGTTATACAATTCTCTTCTGACTAGTACTGTAGTTGCCTGTTTGGCCATTACCACATTTCTCTCCACTTCACTTATTGTCCTAAATCACTTCATTGATGGGTATGTACCCATTCCAAGTCTTTGATTCACTAGTAACAACTTCACTCCTTTAATTATGCACTGTTCCAAAACTGATGGATATAAGAGGAATATACCTCTCAACTGTACAGGTTTTCGCAGAATGTCCAGATTGTTGCCTCATATTTTTGGTGTGTTCCCCCCTAAAACCTGTCCCTTTCTGGCAAATATACCTGAGGACCAAAGTCATTAAATAATGACAAACATTTGCGTTTAAGACTCCACATCCTTCAGAAAATTCATGTTAACACAAAACTTATTATTCTATCAACTTTCTAAGTTTGTAATGGTGATATTTAAAATCTGTCTCTATTTGTCCCCCCATCATTTTAGGCTTTGTCCAGATTTTTTGCTCTAAGAGGTTAAGAGGTATGAAGAGGAACCATTGCTACCACACCAGTATTAGAGGAAGCAGGAGAAAGGAACACTTCTCTGAAACTTCGCCTCCATGAAGAAATGGTCCTGTACATAAAGTTATATTGTAACTTCAGAGACCTACCTCTGCCATGGACTATTCAAATCTGTTCCTCAGTCAACTGTTAAACCTCTACAGTACTACACAGATCAAGATGCAATGCTGTTGAATTAACCAACATCTAGCAACTGCTTCCTTTCCCAAACTACTGAATTAAGAACATACATCAGAGGTCTCACAGGACCTATTATCAGTGCTATCTTGTCTTCCATGCTCCTTCTGCCACTATAATAGTTATTCATAAAAACATAAATGTCATCTTGTATCATTATATATAAACCTTTGCTATCTGCAGTCACTTGCTTGTTTCTTCAATTGTAAAGCTCTTCTCACAAGGTGTTCACTGAAGATGCTTTCCAGCCCAGTTCAACAACCTGGTATGCAATAAAGGAATACCTGCATAAATAAATATGGTACAGTTATGTTATGCAAAGCTTGCCTACCAGTGCCACTTTCTGTTATATTATTGTTACACAAGTCACATAGTACTTAAAACATCCCAGATAGCCCTTTCTTCATTTTATGCCACCAGCATTTACAAATTAAGAACCAGGATTGTGGGTATAATGCATTTGACTACAGCAGAGTTTACTCAGTGTACTCAGATAAACTTATGCCATTTAATAGTTTTTATTTCTCCAACTGCATGTATGGGAATGAGGAATAGTAACCATAATGAATTAACTTATTCACTGTGCTATCACCTTGTGCCTACAAAATGAGCATCTCCCTACTGGTGAATCTATTGTTTTTATGATCACCATGTATTTATTACCTTGTTGCCTTGTTTGTCTCTCCCAATAATTCAGTTCTTAAAGGGCCCTTGGTTCATTAAGCCAACCCAATCAAAATAAAACAATAAAATGACAATTTAATTATTTCAAAACAAGCAATCATCCAATTTACTAATAAAGACTGTAACGGGCTAGCTATAGATGGACTGCTTGTGCTCCACTAAAATGTATCTCACACACACACACACACACACACACACACACACACACACACACACACACACACACACATACACACACACACACACACACACACACACACACACACACACACAGTGTAGGCTGACATAAATAAACTAAGTGTTTTCTTACCTTAAAGAAATTAGCAAACACTAATAGCATCAGGCTGTAGAGGGCCTCTTGGATGTTAACAGTAGCTTCCTGCAAAAAACAAAACATGGAAAGTACCATTACAAACAGGAATTAGAGGGGGAAATTGGTAGCAAATGCCTTGCAGCTAAATTCACAATTCTGGCCACTCACTGTTCAAAGGAACATTGATAATTTTATAGAATCTAAAGCAAAAACATGAATTTATCCTATCCTGCAAGCATCTTAAAACAAATTTCAAAAATCCAAGCAGATATTTAATGGTTTGCCCAAAACCAGCAAAATTCCAAAACAACTTTTGTCACTGGAGCACAGCACCTTGTAAAAGTCCCATGTGGGTGAAATTTTATTTATTACTTATTTACTTTATTGCCTTTTGACAGCTGGTAAGTCCAGCACAGCAGAGCCTTTTACAGTGGGAGAAGAGATCCACCATTATAAAAGTATAATAAGACATGCATTCAGCAAACAAATATACATAAGACAAAATGCACACTACATTTACTGTGTTTCAGTGAGAATATACAACAGAATAAAAGCTTATTTATAGTGACAGCTCAAAGAGAAAGGCTCCAATTACTATATGTATGTACTAGTAGATGCATGTGTGTAAACAGCATATTCACATAAAGTTAGTAAATACTACCATTAGCAAACGATAACTGATACAAAGTTAGTAAATATTACCATTAGCAAACTATAACTGACAATAGGAAGGGACTGTAAAAACTTTGGCTACAGATGTGTTATCAACAAATTGAGGAAGTATAAGGCAGTAAATAACTAAAATTGAACAGTAATTCTGCAGCACATTCAAAATGCAATGTTAAGGTATTTGAGTGGTGACTGTTCTACTTTTCCATCTTAATTTGTTCATGTTCTTGCCTGTTTGTAAAATTGGTTATAATTCAATGTAATGCTAGATACTGTACTGAGAATTGAAAATGGAAATAGTATTGCTATATTTAGCAAGGTATTACTAGAAACAGCTACCATTTCTAAGCAGAGTTGGATCCAGCACTAGGTGACCTAGGCAGCTGCCTAGGGCCTGTGTGTTTGCTGGGGGGCACCAGCTTCACTTAAAAGTAATAAAAAATGTGTTAAGTAAAAAAATCCTGCAAGATCTTTCCATAAACACAGTAAGCATTAGGACACCATGGAAAAACTTCCTTACCTCACAACTTCTGTAAGCTCCAGAAACCTCCTAGTTAAGACAATGTCCTAACATTGTCTAAATCCACACTGGAAGCTGGGGATATGCAGCATATAAACAAACAGTATTACTATGCAGCACAGCTGAGTGCACAGCTCTTTCCTTTAGAGCATGTTTGTGTGTGTGTGTGTGTGTGTGTGTGTGTGTGTGTGTGTGTGTGTGTGTGTGTGTGTGTGTGTGTGTAAAATGCTGCAGTTAGGGGAACTGTCTAGTTAAGTGATGCTGCTCAGAGTCAAACCCTGAACCTTAATAACTAAGGGCAGGCAAGTGCCTTAATCCTCCACAAAAATTGCCAGGTCTCTTCTAATTTTATTTATTTATTTAGTTTGTTAATCACTGAGGACTGTAGTCTATCAATGTCATGCATATAGTTTCGACACTGTATTTTTAATGTTAGTGGTACAACAGGTAGCACCCTTGCTTCTGGTGCAGAAGGTTATGAGTTCTCTTGCTACAACAGATAGACACTAGTATGCAGCATCCCCCCTTTAAGCTGCACTACCGTGCAGCATAAAGGGGGGATCCGGGTGCTGCACCTTGATGTGTCCTTCTTTGGATGAGATGCCTATTAACTATGAGCTTGTTTTCAGTTTGCCAGTCATTCCCTATTGTAATATCACCCACCGATTTTCTTTTTTGTTTGTTTTTGTTTTTGTTAACGTAACAGAGATAATTTATTCTTCAAGAGCAGCAGGCACTGAATTTGTAGATGAAATACTGAAATGCAAAGTTGTTTGCTAGCAGCAACCTTTTCATTAGTTGCAGTTCTCTTTAAAATGGAATTATTCAGATGTCTTTTACTTTTACAGAGATGGTGCATATTGACTGACATCAGTAGAATGTAATGACAAAAGTTTGAGTGGCCTTTTACGGTTGAAATGTTCTGAAATGGGTAGTCTTATCATTATTGATTCATACATTTCGTTTCATTCCTTTCTGAAAAAAAATGTCCAAAACTACAAATTTAAAACACACTCTAACAAGTGGTGTTGTATTATACAAAGAATATGACTTATTACAATCAGGAAGTTGAATCAAGGAATGCATGCATGTATGCATGGTCCAAAAATGTGTACAAAGGGCCCATGGTTTGAAAACAGCCCAATGGTACACTTAATCCACCACTAGCCAGATGCATTATCTATGAATGTGGGCTTCAATGCAGTTTTAATGAATGTGGGTTTCAAGGGCAAAGAAGTTTACTTGTTTACATTGTGAGACTATATTGTTTTGTTCAGTGAATGGCTACCAGTGTTTGTGCTATACAATTTGAAATGAAAGTTTTGAATTAAATCCAAACATCTGTAATCATTGTAAAACTAAAGAAGAAAATAGTAAACACACTGACAGGTTTAAAAAGTATTTATGGTAACGGGGGAGAAATAGCCAAGTAATGGAACACTGTAATGGTCATGGGGGAGCTGCAGGGGGAGCCCTGATCCATTATGCTGCCTAGCACCCTATTTGACGATGATCAGGCTCTGTTTCTAAGTATACTATGAATGAAACATTGTTTTACAGTGTTCCCATTTTGATCAGGAATTATTACTGACTTTCTATTTCACTTCTAATCACAAGTGATAGGAATTAACCTGACCCGTATAAATAACCGTCAGAATGTTTACTTACTATCATGTCTGCTGCACTTATTGCATGTTTTTGCCTATAAGTTCGCTCAGTCCAGAATCATACAAGGCCAAAACAGCATGCAGCAAAAATATGCAATTATGTGCCACAAGCCAGTAGAGGCAAAGGGTTTGAACCTGATCATAATGCCAGAAGTCCAGGGTTTGGAAGGTGCTCTACAGTTGGTATGCAGAGGACTTGAAATTGGGTAAATTGATTACACAGGAAATGTCTGCAAAAGAACTTGACTACATTAACCATTTGGGCACAGGCAAATGGTATGCTGATAAATACATCAACAGCTAAGCATATGAGATTTGGGAGACATAAATTGAAAGGTGAATATTTAATACAGCACACAGTGATTGAGACTTTAGATGTATTTAAGGACCTGGGTACATGGGTAGATCCAGCTTTGAGTTTTTCTAATCATATCAACCAATTGATTAATGACAGTTATAGAACTATAGGCTGTATAAAAAGATTTATAAAGTCTTGGAAATCAGAAATGATGAAGATATTGTTTGTTAATTACATTGGACCCAAACTTAAGTATGGACTAACAATATGGAAACCTAATAAGAAAGCATGCATGAGTTAACTGGAAAGAGTACAGGGAAATATATCAAGGGAATCAATCCATGGATGTGAAAACGTAAGTTATTATGAAAGGCTAAAATATCTGAACTTGTACAGTGTCTCATATAGATTTTTCAAAGGAGATCTTATTCAGCTGTATAGGGCATTTAGAGAAAACTACTTGTGGGAGTGTTTGAGACAGCCGATGTAGAAAGTTCTATAGGAATGAGAAGTGTTCTACTTGTTTCTCAGCTGGTGCATAGAACAGACTACCAAATTACATTTAAGCAAGTACTAGTTTAAATATTTTAAGAACAGCCTGAACACTTATTAGGGGAACAGTTGTTTTGGTATATTGGTAGGCTAGAAGTGCATTAATGTCCATGCTTGAAATATTTGTATGTATGTATGTATGGATGGATGTAAATCTCTTGGAGGACCACTCATATTGGGAAGGACTGAGAGTGAGAAGCATTTCTACTCCGGAGAACAAAGAATCAATCAATCTGTTAGCTACTCCTTGCGGAAGCAAACCATGGTAAAAGAATGCTGTTCCAGCTGGGTTAGACAACACTAGAGGAGTCCTGCAATCACATTCCCTGGGGAGAGGGAGAATAATGTGACAACTAAGAGCATAGACTCCTTCTGGAACAATCCATAAGCTGCCACTGCTCTTGTGAGCTTATGAGAGTAACTAAATAGGGATGACCACTAAGTCCATATTACCAGTGGGCAAACCAGAAGTCATAAGATAGTGCATGACATGATAAGGGGAACAACTGTGAGAAATGTAAGGAGGGGACAGGAAAATAATGACGCTAGTCTTGCCTAACATTTCAGGTTGCTGTGTGAATCTAGAGTGTCACTATAAGAACATACTAGATCTACAGAAGGAGTAAGAACACTATTTGGCAAAATATATGTATGCATGTATGTATGTATATGTGTGTATGCATATTCTGCACAGGGTGCATCAAACTTCACAATGCAAGCTGTAATATTTGTGAGATCTAATTCAGGTGGCTAGAAAATGATACACTCTCATGGCAGCTTGCTTGTAAGTATTTGACACCATATATCAAGAGATGAAAAATTCAGTAAAATAAAACTATAAAAGCATACTGATAAATGTGTGCTGCAAAGCTTGCTATCAAGCACAAACTGCTAGTTGCACAATAACTCTCTGTAGACTGTTGAACTGAATAATGAACCACTGTGCTAACAACTGCAGAAAATGTCTAGAAGAATGCAAAACGGACAGTACAAGTTTTTTTTTTTTAACATAACAACTCTGTCTACTGTGTACAGAGAGAGCATTTGGGAAGGCCAACCCCCTTTGTTTCTTAAACTTGAATTATCTTGTTTCCTCCCTCTCCACTTAAAAAATGCACTTTATTCAGCTGCTTTTACTGTAATTGTGTTCTTCCTACTTTATTACCTTATTTTACTTTGCTGTGTGCCCTTAAGTGTTCAAGTGCTCTTATTCTGCTGCATTTATTACTGCTTGTTAGTAGCCTGATTACATTTATCTGCTATTCTAAGCATCTTAGTTTTGGTTTTAGCACCTGTGCTTCAGGCCAGTTATTTTACATTTAAGAAAGTTTTTGTGGTCTACACTCTTGTCGACAAACCCTTATCAAAACCCTCTCTCCAACACTATGTCTGGACAATTCCCATCAGTTTCTCCTGCCAGCCTAGTCGATATGGGCATACTGAGACAGTGTATCAACTGCCTCATGTTCATTGACAGCCCTCTCCTCCTAGCAAATAATTCTTCTACTTGCGAGAAATGCATCTACCTCAGTAATCTGGAATCCATGCTCTCACTCCACATTCAGTACTCCTGACAAAGAGGAGACTGCCAGCACAAACACACCACCCACATCACATAACCAACCACAACATGCACCCACCTATGCATAGGTCCTCAATAAAAACTTACCTAAACAGCAGAGACCTCCAAAACACACTCACAAACATTCCACACACAACACCAAACACATAACACACAGCAGACAACACAGCAGTGTCTCACAAACAATAAGGCATAACAATGAATCATCACAGCCCATAAGGCATAACAATAAACCAAACATACTAGTCATTGGCAACTCAATTATGAGACACACCAATCTCCCCCTCACCAGGCTTGACAAGGAGAAGGTCACGGTCAGTTGTCTGCCAGGTGCCAGAATCTGCCACATCACGCATGCACTTAACGCTCTCCACAACTGGTACAAGTATGACTCTGTCATTGTCCATGTTTGGTGTGAATGACTTGGGATGTACCTCCCTGGACTATATGAAGAGAAACATGATTGAGCTCTCAGAGTATGTGTCCCAGGCAAGTATGACCCTAGCCCTAAGCTCCATCCTACCTTCACCAAGAATGATACCACAATACCAACAAATTATAACTGACTTCAACAATTGGCTTAGATTCTGGTGTCTTTCCAAGGGGATCCAGTATCTGTCTGCCTGGAGTGACATGGTTGGCAGGCCTCAATGCTTTGCCAGAGATTGTCTCCGCCTTTGGGATTCCAGATTATGGATAAGGCTCTTGCCTCCCCCATTGTATCATTTTTAGGCTATATCCCAGAGACAAATCTTCCAATATAAAAGATCTGTCATACACCAAATTGAAGGTCATTCTTCTTAATGCAAGCAGCCTTATCTTGAAAATGCACTCACTGGAAGCTCTCCTCACACTGAAAGATGCCAGTGTCTGTGCAGTCATGAAAACTTGGTTCAGGGCTGCGGAAAGCATCCCTACCTTACCAGGTCATACCTCATTCCACACATTCTGCCTCCAAAATGAGATCAAGAAGACTAAGGGTGGTGGAGTCTCTATCTTCATTAAGGACAGGCACACTTCCAGACAAGTTTGCCAGCATGATGCACTGGGATTACTCCAGGTGCAACTGACAGGTGGTAAAACACCCATCCAATTTATAGCCAGCTATAGACCCCCCCTCCTTGACTCAGGACACCAACTCCTCCTACCTGGACCTACTTGACTCTATCAAGGTACCCCCTAACACCCTGATCCTTTCGTGACTTCAACTACCTCACCATAGATGGGTGAACTATTCCTGCACTAATGCACTCACCCAAAGATTCCTTGACTTCACCAGTTCTAATGCACTAGACCAGCTCATCTCATCCCCCACAAGGGGAGATAACATTCTGGACTTTGTTCTCACCAACATGGTTGACCGCTGCATCACTCCCATAGTATGTTCTTCCCTGGTGAGATCAGATCATCGGTCTGTCTCATTCAAAGTTTCTATCCCACCCAACCCCTCCCCTGCCAGCCGTAACCAGGCTAACAAAATTTCTTAAAAGCTGACTACAACCTCCTAAGGGAGGGTATCAGTAGCTTCACATCACCACCCTCACAGGATGCAGACAACTATGTTGGACAGTACACCACTGCAGTACACAAACACCTGTACAACTGCATGGGCTCAGACATACCCAAAAGAAATAAAACCTGCTCCTTAAGGAAACACAAATCTGTCTGGTGGACATCCTCTATCAACAGACTTTACAACAAAAGGAAGAAACTTTTGTCCAAAGGTAAAAAGGAACAAATTCCAAATTGGAAAAACTCCCTCTTCAGCCTCAACAAGCAAATTAGATCACTAGTGAAAATCTCCAAAGTCAGTTATGAATTGAAACTAGCTTCCAAAACAAAGGTAAACCACAAAGCCTTCTTCAGTTATGTCAGGAACCTTCATGGCAAAGCCCAGGTTTGTTCTGAATTAGTACTTAATGGTACCACTTACACTGATCCTGTTGACTTAGCCAACCTGCTAGCAGATAGGTTCAGTGCAAACTTCACCCCCTATTCCCTCCCAAAGGCCCATTCGACATCCCCGATACTTGTCCTGCACCTCACTTCTCCATAGATCAAGTGTTAAAGGCCCTATCCAAAGCAAAGAACACAGGTTCTACTGGGCCTGATAGTATCCCAGGCTGTATTCTACACCATCTCCAGCAAGAAATAGCTTCACCATTGAGCACACTATTCAACCACAGCCTAAGTATAGGCTTCATTCCAGCAGAGTGGAGAACTGCCATTGTTATCCCCTTCCATAAAGGTGATGCCACTACTAACCCTGGAAACTATCGCCCCATTAGCTTGACAAGTCTAATCTGTAAAGCCATGGAGAATATTATTATGGATCTCATAAAGAAGGACATATGCAATCTCCAAGCACTTGACCCCACCCTGTATAGATTTGTCAAGGGCAGATCTTGCCTGTTGAACTTGGTTCACTTCTTTGAGACTGTCACCAAGGCCCTGGATGACTGAAAGTCAGTACATACAGCTTACCTTGACTTGACCAAGGCCTCTGACACAATACCCCACTTGGGCATCAGCGAAAAGCTAACACAACTTGGCATAAATCCCTATCTCTTCAGGTGGGTGGCCAACTGGCTCATCGTAGGACCCACAGGGTCAAAACAGGCACCTCCACCTCTGACAACAGACCTGTCACTAGTGGTGTTCCCCAGAGATCTATCCTGGGACCCCAACTGTTTGGCATCTACTTTTCAGAGGTCCAGGCTAAGACAAAAAGCTTGCGGCTGACCAAGTTTGTGGATGACAAAGTTGGAGTGCTGCCATTGACTCCCCAAATGATGTTAACATACTGCAAGAGGGTCTCATAGCAACAAATGACTGGTGCCAAAGTCATGGCTTTAAGTTAAATGCAAAAAAAATGTATTATCATACCATTTGACAAAAACAGGGCCCCTACTGATTACCACATCAACGGCAACTTCCTTATCACACAACCTGTGGTGAGAGTCCTGGGTACTCAGGTTGACAACAATCTCACATTCAACCATCATGTAGCGGCAGTGGTCAGAAAAGCCTTTCACTTGGTTCATCTCATAAGTAAAGGGATTGCATCCAGAAAAAAGGAGGTTATTACCTCTCTGTACACCTCCTCATTATGCCAACAATTGAGTATAATGACCCATTTGGTATGTACCTCTCCATACACCTGCACCAACTGGAAAGGCCACAGAAATACCTCACAAAGAGAATCCATGGCCTCCAACACCTGTCCTATGCAGGCAGGCTCAAATCACTATAACTCTACTTGGTACTGTACAGATTGCTTAGAGGTGAACTTTGTCTGGCCTGCAAGGCAATCTAGGACCCTGCCCTACTAGAGATGCTCCATATCCGTAAGTCTAATTTCTCACGCATTACCCACTCAAAAGGCCTGAATCTAATATGCAACAGCAACAAAACCTGCTGGAGAGACAGGTTTGTCTCCCACAGGCTGCCCTGTCTCTGAAATAGACTTCACATGCATGTCAAATAGAGTACCTAACTGACCCTCTTCAAGTGCAACCATGATGAGCAGATGGGAAACCACACATTTATCCCAGAAGTTCCACCTGCGTCCCTCACTGACAAGGGCAACAGGTGCTGACTGAAGTTTCCTTTTTGGGGATAAACCCTAGGCTAGGCTTGTAAAGACCCCGGCGCCTTTAGCCTAGTAACCTCCTATGATCCTATAACAGTCTAATGACTGATTTATCAAGAAGTCTGGACTGATAGCTTTATTTTTTAACTGCAAACTCCACTGTCAAAGGAAGTCAGAGTGTTTTCATGCCTTTATTTCTGTAGCAATACTGATCTGTAGGAATGCTGGGACAGGACAGTATCATAGCATTTACCCCTATACAGAAAATGTATGCTTTTTGTTTTCTTCGATTAGGGTTTCAACCACATCAGAAGTCAAGCTGCTGTTGCTACAGAAAACCATTTTTCAAAGAAGTAATCAGCAAACAGCTGTCATAAACCTACACAACATTACTAAATTTGTTCCTGATGTACTGTGCCTTTATAATATTTCACAGGTCCAGCAACACAGATACATATTAAACTGTGACTGTCATGCAGAAATGGTGAGGTTCTTCTTTAAATACATATCATAAAAATGTATACTAGTTCTTGTTTTCTTACCAGCAAGCAACAATATGGTTTGTAAGAGATTCAAAATCTGAAGTATTTCTCCTGACCTTTCATAACCAAGAGGTGAATTAAATTACAGACTGCAAATAAATCTGTATGAATATAATAAAGATCTCCACCTTTATTCAAGTTTATTCAAAAAGGAACAGACATATAATTACTTTTTCTGTAAAAAAAGTTTTCCTCTGAGTTTTTTTACTATGTTTAGTAAAACAAATGTCTGTATTATTTTTTCTTGTAACTTAAACATGATCTTTGCTATACTACCCTTGTGGTAATTAAGCAGTAACCCAGAATTACTTGTATATATCAGGGAATCACATTTTTAATCCTGGCAAATACTGAATTGTTGAAAGGACAGAAAAAAAAACATGTACCTCTGACAATTCACTGTTAAACAGCTGTGCTGCTTTATTATTTTATTTATTTATTTATTTTACTGGGCAGCACTAACGGAACTGTGTAAGGGAATAAATAATAAAATGTTTTTTCTTCAGAAACACCATTTGTACTGCAAATCAGCTGCAGTATGAAGAGTGCCTTACCTGTAAGTCTACCGGATGTGTTTCAAAGACAGCAGTATGACACATTGTGAAATGAATGGTGTAATGAGCAGCAGCAACTGCCAAGACCAGCCACATCAATGGTACTCTCATTGCTGCACTTAAAGACATGGTACTAAAGGACTGGCTGCAGAGAGGGCACGCTGCAGAGTGGTATATTAGACCTAACAGCTGTAATGTCACAAAAGATGCCTGTACTACAGATTGTGTTAAGGATTCAGAGATCTGCATGCTATATACTCATATTATACATAGTATGAGAAGTTTTCAGAGAAAGGGGCCCTAATGAGCACACAGCATTGCGGGGCATGCTTCCACAATACAAATAGTACAGGATACCCTAAACACTGGGAGTTACTAAAATGTACTAGCATTTTTAATGGTAATACTGTGCAGGTGTGACTTGCTCAGAGTCACACAGCGTAAACCTGGTAAACACAGGTAAGCAGCCTATGATTACAGGGCAATGGTCCTTAATACCTTTGTGCTATACTAGTACCATGGCTGGATAATAGTCAAACGGAGCCCTATAGAGGGTAAAGAACCCCCCCCCCCAACCATACCAATATCCCATTATTTGGCTGTCTCTCATAAAATACTGTTCAAACCTGTCCATGCATACACTATTTCTTTTTCACTTTTACAATTATCACAGAGATTTCAATTGAATTTAAAACTGTTATTTTAAATTTTACAGCAAAAATACTGACAGCCATTTGCTAAGCTAAACAAAACCACCTCATTCTGAAAGCAGATTTAGAATATCCAACAGTAAATTTCTCTTCCCTTGAAACCCACATTTATTGAAAATAAACAATAAATCTTCCCACTGCTTTGGTGAAGCTGTCGAATACAATAAACAGCAAACACAATGACAGAAAGCTCACTTAGGCTAATGCTGCAAGCAATTGTTGGTAGAAAATTAAATGATGCTGTCCGTGACAAACAATGCAAAGAATCCTTTAAAAAGAGAACTTTAATGTTTCCATGATAAAAGTATGAATAAAAGTCCCTTATTCATTAACAAACGATAAGCGCTTTCGATAAAATCTTCTTTAGATCGTTAAAAAGTGGGACGCTTCATTTACTTAAATAAAGAACTTTTCCAATAAACTGACCAATGAGAGTCTTGGTAACCTCAGTATATCCAATCAGTTCTCTTTCTCATTCATCCAGTTTGGGAATGATCAGAATATCTTTGAGTTGTCTGCTTCTGACACGCCTCCATAGAAGTCTGAATTCATTACCTAAGCTTATGCTAGGTTTTATTAGCAAATAAGAGGTCCAACACACTGTGCGCTCATAGCAAGGATGTACCATCACAAATACTATTATTTTAGAGATTTTAATTCTTTCTGGGCACAGAATATTAATTCTTTATAGTAAATTACTTTATTCAAATTAGGGGAAATGAGTAACAAATGAAATTCCTATTCTTGGTTTAAAAATCCAATCTCCGTCAGAGCATATGGTTTGAGTTTTAGTCAGTACTAAATCATTTGCATCATGCAAATAGCTTTTTAAAATGTTATCATATACTGACTCCAGTTTTTCATTACTTAAGTCATGAGCATACTAGCCCTTTGCATTGATTCGCACACATCCCCTAAGTAGATCGCAAGCAGATCTCCGCTGCTTACATGATTTTCAAAAGGAGAGTCATGTTTAAATGTATGTGTTTGACAATCTGTATTCTCCTTATAAATTAGTTTCTTCTCATTGTTCTCCATAGAATCTACATTTTAATTTGATTGAAACTCAGTATTTCGCTTGTTCCTGAATTCAGAAACAATTATTAGAATATCATCTTAGATTGTGCTATTCAGATGAACTGGAAACATCAGCGAATGGCAAGCCTATTTTCCTAGCACTTAGCATGATTGTCCAATCTTCATCTAAGACTATACGGCTTCTGATAGGATACCTTCCCTGTTATGTAGCCAATCCTAAGCTACAAACATAACTTCGGGGGAGTTGCCAGGTATAGGATGAGTTGTTCCATTAATGCGTAATGCATATTTGACGCTTGGTGCGAACATCCATTCTTCAACTAAGGCTACACAGCTTTTAGTAAAATTCTTTATATGTGCTGTAGCAAAGCCTGAATCACGCATATAACTTTATAAACGTTCCCATATATATAGACTGAATTATTTCAGTAATATGTGATAATAGTGTCCAATCACGTCTGATTTTATGATTAGTGCAATTGTCCAATCTTCATCTAAGACTATACAGCTTCTGATAGGATACCTTCCTTGTTATGTAGCCAATCCTAAGCTATGAATATAACTTCGAGGGAGTTCCCAAATATAGGATGAGTTGTTCCATTGATGCATAATGCATACTTGACACTTGGTACAAGTGTCCAATCTTCAACTGAAGCTACACGACTTTTGACAGTATTCTTTACATATGCTGTAGCAAATCCTGAATCACGCATGTAATTTCATAGAAGTTCCCATGTATAGGCTGGTTTGTTTCACCAGTATATGATGATACTGTCCAATCAGGTCTATGTTTGTGCAGCCTCTGACATGATTCCAGATTTAGCTTATAACCAATACTCATACGAAATGATGCACTTGTCTTCAAAGGAATTATCTCATGAAGGATGAATTTGTATGCTTTCTTGTCATAATCTCAGGGCGCAATTCATATATTTTATATACTTGTCCACATGTTGTCTGCGCTGAACCCCCACCGCAGATGTTAATCTGGCCTAACATCAGCATCAGATAACGTCAAATTAATGTCCCATAATAAAGCAATTACCGCTCTGAATTAATCTCTCATTCCTTTATCTAGCAGCTCATCATTAAGGTTTCCA
Organism: Protopterus annectens; assembly: GCF_019279795.1. Taxonomy (NCBI): domain Eukaryota; kingdom Metazoa; phylum Chordata; order Ceratodontiformes; family Protopteridae; genus Protopterus; species Protopterus annectens. The sequence continues at coordinate 717,650,938 of NC_056744.1, forward strand.
TCATCTATATGTAAGTAACAACTAGGCTTCATTGCATAGGTACACTATCCTGAAGGCTGTGAATCCTTAAGATTGATAGGTGCCAATTATAAAGATGTTTCTGTATATAATGATGATGGTAAATCATAGGGAGACAAATTGGGTGTCATTAAATGATGGAGATGAGACTTCTATCTCAACTTTACAATATCACAAATTGTTTAGTTGTCTTCCATCAGATGTTAATTGATAGTAGGTCTCCTCATCTTCAAAACAGGTTTCAAAGGAATGACACTATTCAGTCCTGGTTGTTGATCTGCTCGTAAGTTAACAATCCATTTAGCTTCCCTTAATTCCGTTAAATTTTCAATGTCACCTTTTCTTGAGCCAGTGTATACATTTTCAATAACTTTTCATACAAAAGAATGAGTAACGTGTATGCTGATGTGTTCAGCCAAAGCATTGTGACGGTCTTTATTCATAATGTCCCTTTGATGTCTTTGTATTCGTTTTTTTAAACATTTGGTTGGTTTTGCCCACATAATAAGAGGGACAACATTTACATGTGGCTAAGTAGACTACGTTGGTGGTAGAGCAGATAGCTTTCACATTAAAGGTGTAATTCCTTTTTGTTCTTGGATGCTCAAAGTGGTTGTTATTATCAATTAGATGGCAAATGTTACAATTTCCACATCTGAAAGTGCTCTTACGGCTTATTGCCTGATTCTTGCTAAATCCATTTTTAGTGCAAAGCAACCTTTTTATGTTCTTTTTATTCTTGAAGCCAAACTGTGGAGTATCCCCTACTATGCAATTTAGCTGTGGATCTTGTGTCAGGATAGGCCAAAACTGCCTTACAATGTTTTGAATCTGACAGCTGTCTGTACTATATGTGAGCAATACTCTAGTTTTCTCATTATCATGTATTGGTTTGTTCTGTTCACTTTTAACAGTAGGTTTCAGGTCTTTTTCCTTATAACCTCTATCCTTCAGATTCCTTTGTAGAAATTTAATTTCTTTTTCACGTGTGACTTCCTGGTTGCAGCGTTTGCGAATTCTATTAACCTCATTATGCAGAATATTTTTTGTTATATGCCTGGGATGCATACTGCTCTTTAACAGGTAATGATTCCTCCATGTGTTTTTTTTCTGTGAAGCTCCGTATCCAATGTTCCTATCTCATTAAGGATGACATTAACATCAAGAAAATTCACTATTTCTTTGGAATGATTGGTTGTAAAAGTCAAAAAAGCAGTGGTAGAATCCAGATATGTCTTGAATTGTAAGAATTGTTCCGCTTCACCTTTCCACAAGATGAATAAATCGTCCACAAAACGTCCATAGTAAAGAATGTGCCCTTGCCAAGAATTATTAGGATGAAATACATGTTGTATTTCCCATTCTACAAGTACTAGGTTGGAATAACTATTGGCCCAGGGGGTGCCCATGGCAACCCCCCATTTCTGCCAATAGATCTTATCCCCATAGACAAAATAATTATTTTCCAATATTAGTTCCAGTAGTGCACAGATCTTGCTAGTTTCTGCTGGAGTCTTCCTTGTTGACAATATTCGTCTTATGGAATCTACTCCAACATCATTTACACAGGTAAGCAGCCTATGATTACAGGGCAATGGTCCTTAATACCTTTTTGCTATACTAGTGCCATGGCTGGATAATAGCCAAATGGAGCCCTATACAGGGTAAAGAACCCCCCCCCCCCAGCCATACCAATATCCCATTATTTGGCTGTCTCTCATAAAATACTGTTCAAACCTGTCCATGCATACAATACATTTTAAATTTTACAGCAAAAATACTGACAGCCATTTGCTAAGCAAAACAAAACCACCTCACTCTGAAAGCAGATTTAGAATATCCAACAGTAAATTTCTCTTCCCTTGAAACCCACATTTATTGAAATGCATCTGACAATCAGTTAAACTACATGACATGTGTTAGGACTCATAGTCAAACAGCATATAGGGAAGCACTAACTACTATTTATGTGAAGTGTGCAGGGATTCATGAGACAAATGTGCAATGCATTTGCTAACAGTTTGGGACTCCCCCATTGGATGCAAGTGTCCTATTTCAGGGGTAGCCTAGGAGCACTGCATAGTGGAGGAATTTCGTCAGAGCCACACAGTAGACAAATCAAGGCTGAAGGTATCAAACCCTGTTCTAAAGAAGTGGGTCATACTCATCTGCACTAAGTACCATACAGATTGCTGTATCCCAACAAAGTGCATGTCACACCTGCATGTCTGCAAAAAAAAAAAAAAAAACAAGGAACAAGGTTAACTAAAAATGTATTCATAGCTAAAACATAAACATTAAAATTGTAGGCTTCATGCTGTCCAGTTTATTCACAGCCAAATAATAAATACACTGTTGGCAGACAACAAAATAAAGAAACCAAGGATTGTACCCAAAGAACATGGCTTATATGATGATAATCCTGTTTACTACAGTCATGTCTCTATTTTACACCATAGCTACTGTGACTTGCAGGAAGGATTTATACACACACACACACACACACACACACACACACACTCAACACCCCCCCCACACACACACACACACACACACACACACACTCAACACGCACAAAAATACAACCATCAATTACAGCCACTTAAATCAAATCAAAGACATCAACAGATTTTAAATGTTTCTCTTATATATGCAGAAATTTTCTAGAATAAAATGCTTTGCCTTTCCAAACATTTTCTGAAAGATGCAAAGTCTGAAACTCATACATATCATTTAATGACTGCAATACACAATAATTTGGTAACCATTTGAAATGTTGAAATGCAAAGACTGAATGGCTAAAAGAATGAACTTACACATACTAAGTCAGAGATGCCGTTTCTCAGAATATTATTTTTTCTCTGAGGTACGTTGATCTCAGAGTTGGTATACATAAGTTCATGGTGTGTGGGAAAGGTGCAGGGGGGTCTTGACCCCCTTGAAAAAAGAGGTTTAAAAGAAAGAGCAATTTTCTAACCTCATTCTTCTCCTGTGTTTTCAGTCTTTTTTTCCAACTTGTCAGCACTTGCTGTTCCTATTGCTGACATTTTAATAGGTAGCCCAGTAATTTGCCATCAAGCAACAAATTTTACAAGGAATGGATAAAAATGCACCTCAATGTATTTGGTCAAGGATTCTGGACAAAGGCAAAAATAATGAGGGGATAAAAACCCATTTACTTTTCATTATTTGCTAACCAAGAAAGGGAAAGCTGGCCTCCAAGTGTAAAAAGTCAAAAACAGTGACAGAAAGAAGAGAGGAAATTCAAATGAGACAAAATGATACAAAAATTCTAAGAAGGCAACATCTGATTCTACTAACAAACATAAATTCTCTATGAGCTCAAAAAAGAGGATGTTTCCATTCCAATGGTGCAAAAGAGTTAAAGTATTAAAAGAAAATCCAGCAGCAAAATAGTATTGGAAAACAAAAGATGCCTGAGCTGGAGTACATTATAATGGACAACCAAAAGTACGTACAGCTGAGAAGTTGTTACCCACTTCACTGCCTTCAGCAACCACTTCAGTTTTCTCCACAGTTCATCAAAAGAGCCTTCAAGTGCAATCTCTTTACCTATAAGTACTTAAATATTGTGCAGGAGATGGCCCTGCAGCACAAGAGAAGTACATTATTCTCTCCTCCTGAAAAAACGTACCTTGCTATCCAGACATTACAAAACTTAGTACTAGCAGGCATCCAGCAGGGTAAGATGCAAAAGAAGCTCTTCTCCTTTATTATCAGTGTAAAATGCTGCATGACACACCTTCATTCCCATCTTTATACCATGAGGCACATACTCTCATTTTTCAGTCCTCCCACCCTATCCACTGAAGGCAGTACTTTTGCAGAGACTTAAGTTGTTTTGAAAAAACAATAATTCATTTGGCCTATAATATACCACATGATACACAGGTGACAGATACACATAGTAAATCAGGTCTACTGCAGACTTGTAGGTGAAGAGCACATGCCATTTACATTCGGCAATTTGTGATACAAAGAGCACATGCCCTTTAATCTGTGATACAAGGATCATGTGCACTTTACATTCAGCAATCTGTGATACAAAGAGCACATGTACTTTACATTCAGCAATCTGTGATAAAAAGAGCATGTTGTAAAATCTGAAAGGTCAAAAGCAGGTGCACTGAACGTTAAGAGTACATGAGTGACTGCATGGAGTAAGTAAGCACTGTGCTCAAAAAGGTATGTGATTAAGGAAACAAGTCCTTATATGGCCTTATGTCGATTTTCTTTTTCTACCAAGCAATAAGCATTCAGGTGTGTCTTAATGCTTACGAGGAACTACCTGATAGGTATATAAAAATCCTTTATTGTCTATTGTTGTACCTAGTCGACTTAGTATGAGTATTATCTAAGCATATATAAGCTCTCAGTTTCTTTTGTTCAAGGAGACTCCCTATGTTGACTTTGGGTCTCCCGTACATGTGTTAATAAAAGTGTCTATGAAAGAGAGAACTTGTGCTGCATGTTCTTTAATTTGCGATTAACTATTTGAGTAGTAATTGTATTATCAGATGATATTTCTTAACATATGGCACCATTACTAGGATCAGAAATTGGAGACGGGCTCAGGCAGACGGCTCATATCTCATTAATGAGCCCGCAGACAATTTTTTGTCTTTTGGGACCTCAGCCATTTGCAACTGCCTGATTTACATTATAAGTTTTCTTTTTTCTCTCTTTCGTGGAACTTTCAAAAGGTAACTAGCATGATTCGTTACTGAATGAGTGAGGGTTAAACAATAATCTTTTGGTGACATACGTGTGAATGTGGGTTTCCGACTGTAGTTCAGTGTCAAAAAAAAAAAAAAAAAACAGAGGTTTTTCTTTTAACATGGGAGCGAGTGCGGGTAAAGAATTACAGCCAGAAAGAGGAACTCCGGCTGGCTATATGTTTTACAAAGTTTCATGAGAAAGTTGTTTGCATCTGAATCATTGGGGTACTCTCACAAGAATGATGGGAAATTATGCTTCCCAGCCAATGGCAGTTTTGACAAAGATGTGCTTGCTAATTTACAAAAGAAACTAAAAGAAAACAGGAGAAGGGTGTAGCCAGGATGTTGGGCGGCTTTTAATGATTGGCAAGTGGAATCAAAAGATAGGGAAAAGGACTCCACAGTAAGAAGCTTAAAATTTAATCAAGACAATTAAAAGGACAATTGAAGACATTGAATCACACAACATATAAGATGGGAATAGTAGAAGGAAAACTCTTAGAGACACCACCATACAAAGGATTGTACCTCGTGGTGGGCTTAAGTCAGTTAAATATAGGCTCAACTGAATCCTCCAAGGAGGAATATGTTTTTACTCCGCCTCAACCAACTGCGCCACCTGCTTATGAATTACCGGGCCAGGCACAGGTGCATGAGCCACTGGCTTAACAGCAGGTGCAACAACCTGCCATCCTCCAGCCTGTCCAGTAACCACCAATGATACTGTTCAACAACGACAGTTGCTGCAAGATGCAGATCAGTTAGCACCTACAGTAAGTGACTCCCAAGTTACATCTACCTTTGATGGTGCAGCTAGTCAAAGCACAGAGCAGCTCGACCCCAGACTTCAGCTTAGAGAGGAATCCACACCTTATACTGGCCCAGCAATACATACCAGATCTAGGAATCTGAATTTGATGTTTTTCAAATTTTCTAAGGGTGACAAGAAGCAGAGCTCAAAAGCCACACAGAAACTGCTAGGGCATTTCCCAATTCTCATTGATAAAAGAAAAGGTATTTAAGACCAGATAAGTTCAATCCTGACTCTGATCAGGACACTTTCTCCTCATCTTCATCTGAGGAGGATGATGAAAAAGGGTCATTTCCCCTTACGAGAAGTCCCAAACCCTGCACATGGTACAGATGAAACTGCTCCTTCTACCATAACTGTCACTAGGGTGTGGTCAGCAGTAGAATTTCAAGTGATTGTCAAGTCGCTTCCACCCATATGGTCTAATCCAGCAAAATTCCAACAAATTTTGGCTGGTCATGTCAGTCTTCAGAACTGCACTATTGAGGAAGTAAGCATAGTATTGTAATATGCTGTTCCAGCTGACCTTTTAAAACATATATGGGACCGTGCAAATGCCCCAAATCCCATTCCACCTCATGGAACAACGGGAAATGATGGCTTCGAGTCAGTCAGGAGCTATATACTGGATGCCATTACGGTTATCTGCCCCCTTCTTCCCAACTGGTCGAAAATTAAGGCCATCCAATTCTTATTTATTATTTCAAGATAGAAATGAGACTAATAATTCACATAATTTTAAATTTAGAGTACTTGAAATAATAAATAAGAATTTGCGATTGGGAGATATGATCAATAAATTAGATATGGCCGAATATAGATGGATTATTACACTAAACGCTGATAAGAAACCAGCTATAAATAATATGATTACTATTAAGCCTGTTTTAGATTTTAAACAGAAACAACATCATTAGTGAGACTGGAATAAATATATATTAATACTAAAATAATAAATTGACAGATAATATGTATGAATTTTTTATTATTTGATGTATTAATTTATGATTTTTCGTTTATGGCAACATATATGCGTTTACATATTTATGAAACTTTTTTAAGTCTGTTGCCTTAAATTTTAATTGATGAAATTTTAATTGATGTGCTTTTAGATTCTTCATAGGTTGGCTGTGTCATGTGTTTATGTTAATTATATATATAAATATATGAATGTATTGAGCTCATTTATCATTCTAACAGCACTGAAGAAGGGTTATTCCCAAAAGCTTTGTTTGTTTGTTATTAAAAGTGAGTTTTTTCTTATTCACGTTTTTTCTTGGATACTTTGAACTGGTGAATAGAGAAGAGAAAAGTTCCATTGGTTGAAATCCTGTTTTATATGTTAAATCCTTCAGTCGGAAAACAGCATTACAGTCCTGGTGGAAGGGGCCCTATCTGATTTTGCTCACCACCACTTCTGCTGTTTGACTACAAGGATCATCTACCAGGATACACATTTCACAAGTCAAGAAAATCGAGCCTTTGGAAGGTCAACAACCACTTTCCTTCTCTTCACCTCAGGACATTCTGGAACCTGTTGCACAATGCACCTAAAGCCACACTAAACCACCCTCTTAAAGCTGTGAACTTTAGCCATGACCACAGCCTCCCCCTCTACTATGCCTCTCCTGACAGACTCAACTGACTCTTCACTCTAGACACTTCATCCCTTTGGCACAGCTGTACAACTGCAATCTCAAACTCCCCTGTGGGCCACAGCGTTCCCTCAGAAACATTGTACGTGTATTTGCAGCACACTTCTTGTATTTCTGCTTTTGCTGTTGTGGCTATTCCTTTTTTTAGCTACCTTTACCAGTCTTGTGGCCACCCGACACCCTCATGTTCACTGCCAAGCAACTACATGGCACTTGAACTTAAACATGTATCATGCCTTCAAGCTACTGTACGCCTCCTCTTTCAATATCAGTAATTGTTGGATTTGCACCATGATTCCTACTGCTCATGATGGCATTCTATTCATCAGATTTCCCCTCAACACTTCTTTGTACCAGCCTACTTTAACCAGTCTCACTGGGGGATTGTTGTCACATCCTAACATGACTATGTCACTTTCGTTGGCCTTTCACCAGCATGGCATTTTGTGTCTCAAGAAGAATGTATCCAAAAAAGTGGGGTGGAGTAGTTGTGACACTTCTGTCATAAGAGTCTGCCATGCCATCCTTCTGACATCCATTGCAAATCAATCAAGGGTCAAAGAAACATCTTTTTCTGACTGGAGACTGTGCCCACAGGGTATGACAAGAAAGAAAGCAACATCAAAGAGACTAAATAGCATGCACAAACTACTTCATTGGCAGGAATGGATTTTTGAAGATGATATGCAGAGACATAATCTCTCCAAATACGCCCAAATGCAAGATGACCTAGGCTTCAATGTATTTTTTCACACTATTAACAATAAAGCTTCTGAAAATGTCTCAAAGGTAATACTGAATGATGGTTGCTACTTTATCTGTGGGAAAAAAGCATACAAATGGCTACCTGAGAATTGGTCAGGTAGCTGTTTCCTGGGTTATTTAGTCCTGGCCATACGACATATATATATATATATATATATATATATATATATATACATTGCCAAAGGGAAAAAGCCAAAATATTCGAGAAGCAAAGGCTCTCACTAACCCTGTGGGTAAGGTGGATGGATCCTGGATCTACCACCACAATCTTGCCCATGCCAGCACTTAAGAGTTAGCACATATGGACCTTGGGGACAATGTAATTTCCTGGGCCGGCATGATACCATCAATTGGGAGCTGAGAAAACTGTCGAAACTCCTTGAAACCCTGAGCAATGCAACTTTTTCAGCACTAGAACTTATAACTGATGAGCTGACAGCCATGAGAGCTGTGGTCCTACCAAACCATACAGCTCTTGATTTCGTACTTGCGGCTAAAGGGGGTACTTATTCTTTAATCCATGAGGAGTGCTGTACTTTTGTTCCTGACAGCCAACCAAGATAACTAGCCATTTGGAGCTGATCTAGAAGGTGTCGGAACTGTCGGAGGCTAAGGAGGCCGATAGCTCCACATGGGCATGGTTAACCAACTTATTTTCTGGCTGGGGTGGTGGCATATTGAAACTACTTATGCTAATTGCTATTCTTGCCTTAATAACCTTTCTGGTTCTGTTTTTGATAAGACATTGATCTGTAGACTATTGGCTGCCAAGGCAGCAAAAGCTCAATCAAAGTTTTACATGCCAGTTTTTGAAGATAAAAGTAATAAAGTAAGTGTGTGCAATAATGGTGAGATTTCAGATATTATGGTAATGTTGAGTTATGGGAAAATGTTTGATAGACTATATGGTGATGCTTAATCAGCATCAAATGGGGATTGTAAAATCTGAAAGGTCAAAAGCAGGTGCATTGAAGGTTAAGAGTATGTGAGTGACTGCACAAAGTAAGTAAGCACTGTGCTCAAAATGTTATGTGATTAAGGAAACAAGTCCTTATATGTGCTTATGTCCAATTTTCTTTTTCCACCTAGAAATAAGTACTCAGGTGTGTCTTAATTCTTACAGGGGAACTACCTGATTGGTATATGCAAATCCTTTGTCTATTGGTGTACCTAGTCGAGTTAGTACAAGTATTATCTACGCATATATAAGATCACAGTTTCTTTTGTTCGAGGAGACTCCCTATGTTGACTTTGGGTCTCCAACATGTGTTAATAAAAGTGTCTACAAAAGAGAGAACATGTGCTGCCTGTTCTTTAATTTGCAATTAACTATTTGAGTAGTAACTGTATTATCAATTGATATTTCTTAACATTGTGTAATTTACATTCAGCAATCTGTGATACAAAGAGCATGTGCACTTTACATTCAGCAATCTGTGATACAAGGAGCATGTGCACTTTACATTCAGCAATCTGTGATACAAAGAGCATGTGCACTTTACATTCAGCAATCTGTGCTACAAAGAGCATGTGCACTTTACATTCAGCAATCTCTGATACAAACAGCACATGCACTTTACATTCAGCAATCTATGACACAGCACTATGTTGTATATCCATAGAGTATACCTTGGCCCATGCAAGTGATAATACACAGAACCACTGTAGTGCAGTTACTGTTATGCCAAAATACCACAATCAAGTAACTATAAAGAAATGTGATTAAAAAAAAAAAAACTGGCAAGCAGAGACCAAAAGATAAAATCAAAATGCTTGTATTAGAGCTTTTGGTTTCTGCTTACTATTTTTTTTTATCTCAGTACATTTATGTGGCTGGTGTACTGATGCATTCTGCTGTGCTCTCTGGTATCCAACATGTTCACATCTATCCACTCATGACTTTGTAATATACATTCAACTGTACAAAGCAGTGTCGATTGCAACAGCAAACAGAATGAAAATAATGAACATTTAAAAGAAAGTAAAGCACAAATGGGTGGCATGCCCTAATATACGCAACTTCTTTATATATACCAACTCTGAGACTGCACAGCAGTGGGAAAGGGCATATTCCCGCTCACCATTGTGGTGTGATCTCACACAAGAACACAGTACATTTACAGAACTTCTCACTCATACCTACAACATACAAACCTCACAACTAACCACAGCAGTCAGTCCAACAATACCACTCAGTATACATTTACTCACTCACTACAGACAAACACTAAAAAAAGCTAGAAGGGCATTTCACCTAAGTCCAACATAGAGTTGTTACAATGCATCACTGTTGCAATTAAAATTGTGAATGTTCATCAGGCCTGTCGCTAGGTACAAGCACTATAGCTACAGTTTAGGCTGTGCATAATACTCCTAAAACTCTATATCAGATATTAAAATATTCCTTAGGAGGAGTGGCAGTGAAATGACAACACTTAGACTGAGAATGTCAAAGGGCCCAGAACTTGACATTTTCTGTGGCCCCCAAAATGATAACACCATCCCTGGCTATTCTATATGCAGGAAGCAATGTAGCATGCAATGGTACTACAATTAAAACAATGATACACACAGTTAAATAATTAGGTAAATACATTATCTATCTCAAATGAGGATGTGAGCCTTTATTTACATAATACCTGCCTTCAACTGAAGAGTAAGTTGCTCTGCGTTATTACTCATTATGACTGCGCAGCTTATTACAATAAAGAAACTTATAAAGAAAATGACCCATTCAGAGTGTGTGACAATACAATGAAATTAGTATTATCTGCCATTCAAGCAGTTGGGCAATGGTGTATGCAGACAGCACCTTCTGTTTAAAAAGAAATTGAATATAAAAACATTAAAACTTTTCTGGTTACTATCTTCATTTACATCTGAAAAGATTAAACATGCATTTATAGTATACTGAGCAGGTAGAAAGAAAACGTAGGAACCTAGGAACAATACTAGACAAGTGACCATGATGACCATAAGATATCTAGCCATATATAGATCTTTAAGTAGGCACACTTAAAAGGTCATGCATCCCTTGTCAAGCATTTAGTAGTAGTTCCCTCCCAAACACAGCAGGGCTGTACATGATAATCCTGATGTAAATTTATGCCTGCCAATCCAATCATCAAGACTAGACTTAGTTAGTCAAAGTAGTATTTTGCTTAACCTATAGTGGTAACTTATTTCATAGGCTGGAAAAACAATGAGTTAGGAGCCTAACTCTGCATCAAATCTTGTTTACTTACTGATGTAGATTTACACCTGTGGTGCAGATGTTCAGAGAGCCACTCTTTCTGCAAAGAAACAGAAGGTCAGAGAAACATTTTAACAGCCCTATAGACCATAATGATGACATCCTATGAGGAGCAGACAAAGGACAACTCAAGGGTATCATCTTTATTGGTCTAACAAAAGCATCCCGATTTAGTAGATTACAATCCACTTCTATACCACCTATAGGCATTAACCTCAATGCACCACCTTGACTCCAAATCTGTTTTATTGACATTTTTGTGTTAAAATTCTTTCCTCTCTCCCTCTCACTCTCCACTAACCAATCTGAAACAAGGAGTTCTACAAAGGTTCATTTTTGCCCCACTCCTTTTCTCCAAATATAATCAACAAACTAACCCTGAATCTTTCTCACCTCTGACTCTTATTCTGTGCTGATAACATGGTACTACAGCACTAAAAAAAAATCCCTCACAGCTTTACAAAAACAATTTCAGTATAACTTCTTCCACTAGATTTACTGGATCATTATTTGTAGTGTTTTGGTTTCCGGGATTTTTAGGGTTTTGTTGGAATGTACCTGATACTACTTCCCCCATATTTTCAGTTGTTTAGTGATGGCTGTTAATAGGAATGTAGTGATGTTTCACTTTAGTGTCCTGTTATGCCTACAGCTTGCCTTGCTTCCATTCCTGATTTTGGTAATGCTGTCATGGCTGTGGCTCATAACAAGCAGATGTAAAACTTTTGATTAGGCTTGCTTCCTTGTATATTTGTGGTAACATTTTGTTAGATAATTAATTCCTATTGATTCTGTTGTGTGCCACATTTATATTTTATCACATGCATGATGTGGATATTTTTCAGGGTGTAGAAATAATATTGCAGTGTTAGGTGGCACTTTCTGAACATATATTTGGAAGCTTTGCAAAGGACAAAATGTCATTAGGGCTGGCATATTTGAAATCTTCTTTAGCATGTCCATAGTGCTCTTGATGATTTTTGCTGTGTTTATTGAAATTATATTTTTCTAACATAGTCTGCATCATCTTCATGTTTTAAATATGAAGCTTTCATAATTAATGTTTCTTACAAATCTATAGCCATGCCTTGCAAAGTGTAGTGGTAAGTCAAGCCATACCTTATCCACAAGTCCATGTGTTGTGTTTGGGGAGAGAGCATCACCATTTCATAACTGTGTTACATTTTTTATTGTTAGCAAATATGATATTCCACTGTGTCTCTTTCACCTCTGTAAATCCATGTTAGTATGTTTTAGTCTTGTGTCTTTCTTTAGATTAACATTTCGTTTAATATGTGATCATTTACAAATCTGTTTAATCCTACTTTTGTGCTTACAAAGTTCTTACAATGAATTATGTTTCATTTGTGTTTCTTACTGTTGCATAAAATTCTCTTAGTACAGTACTTAAGATATCTAGTGTAACAGTTTTTAAGTTTATAATGTATTCTTTTTCGTACTTGCTAACCTTAAAATATGTTTAAAGCCTACCTTGTTTGTTTTCTTCTATTTCCCTCATATTTCCTTCTGTTTATAGGTTTTATTGTTCTTCTGTTACTGTTTCCGAATGTATTTTGATGAATATTTCTTATTTTTTCTTTAGCTTTGCTTTCCACATTCAGTTTTTCAAAAGGTCTAAGACAGCTCAGGTTGTCTTTGTTTTCATAGGAGTCTATATGTTTTAGCACTTCCTGTGGCTGGATATGAAGTTGGTATTTGCTGGCTGAAGGATAGATAAATGTCTACGGTAGATTTTAAAATATGTGTTCAGTTTCACAAAGTTTAGTTCTATTTTTTTATGATGTACTGATTTTTCCATATGTTTGCTTTGGGGGGGGGGGGTATTTCTTCCTGTGCCAGTAACTCCTACTGAGTTCTAAGCAGGGGAAGTGTTTATCATGTATTACACTGCTAACCCTCATCCTGCACATTATGACCTGAAATAAACTTTTCCTAAAAATACCACTTCTCTAGACAAAATGACACCTAACAGTGACACTACTATAGGCAAAAAAGAACTAATTTTATACATAACACTCACTCACGCACACACACAGACACACACAACACTAAAGCAATCCCCTTACCTAGCCCTTTCTCTAACCATAATCTGTAAACTTGCAGAAACAGTCCCATGCCTAACACCATCCCACTTACCTCTGTTAACAAAATGAATATTCATTAAAAACACCTCAGTTAGATTTGATAATAAAATGAACATTAGATAAAATGAACTGCAGACATATAAATACATAATTCAATGCAATTCATTCCACAGAGACTGACCATCAAGTAAAATTAAAAAAAAAAAACATCATCTCCTGGGTTACTTTCTCAGTAAAACAACTAATGTCAGTACAACATGTAGCTGGGAAACAATATATAAAAATTAAGACAATTACATAAAGTAAAATTCTTCTAATAGATAACAAAATGTAATGTGACACTACAGAACATGAGCAAAATTAATACAAACAAAAACCCGTCTGGTGACTACAATAGTGACATTGAAGTGCAGCACAAAGGAGGCTGTTGCACTCTTGAGTGTGCCATCATTCGGATAAGATGTTAAACAAAGGCCATATCTGAGTTGGTGACAGGTCACTTGGATGTTCCACAGTGTTTATCAAAAAAAGAGTAAGGGGTGTTTTATCTCTATATATCCATATTAATACATCACACCCCATCCATTCTATTTACATCTCTACAATATTAAGGAACATTTACATTTTCAGTATTTATGACATTTTCAATATTTTACAACTTCAGTTTTACAGACTTTAATATCTTTCATTATCCCCCCATCCTTTTCTCCACAATCACCTTTTTATTTCCACCAACACAGCTTCATCACCCCTGTTTTTATTATACAGCAATTCATCACATCATAGGATCATAGAAGGTTACTAGGCTATTGGCCCTGAGGCTCTTATAAGCCTAGTCAAGAGTTTAGCCCATGTTTAGACAAATCAGCACCCGATGCCCTTGGCCAGCAGGGACATGGACAGAATCCCAGGGGTATATTTTCTGTATCCCATTCAGTTATCCAGGTTGCTCTTAAAAAGGGGTAAAGAGGTACTCTGCTTGATGTGGAGAGGGAGTCTACTCCACAGATGGGGGAGTCTATAGGACACAAATATGCCCTGCCAATAAGTCTTGTTGATGTCACAGACCAGGTTGAGGCCATGCGTGCAGGTTATATGAGTGGAGCTTGACTTGCTGATATGCAGAAGTCCCATCACGGTGGGGTCCGTGATCACCTTGTATGCCAGACAGAGGTCACCTCTGAGGAGTCTGTATGAAACTGAGTAGAGAGATAGGGCTTTTAACCTATCTGTGTATGGTAGATATTTGAGGCCTTGGATTCTCCTAATGAGGAACCTCTGTGATCTCTCCAGCTGCTACATGTGCTTTGCGAGGTACATGCCGAAAGGGGCACTGTACTCAATAATGGGCTTTATAAGGGAAGAATACAGAGATGTTATGATCTTCCTGTCCCTGGATGAGATAGCCTATCTTATGAGGTGGGCCATGTAGAAGGCTTTCCGTACAATGGAAGCAACATGGTGGTCAAAAGTCAGGTTGCTATCAACCTGGATGCCCAACTACCTCATGACTAATTGCATGCTTAGGACATTATTAATGTGATAATTTGAAGGGATGTCACTCTCCCCAAAGGGGATGATGATGCATTTTTTGGTATTCAGCTTGAGGCCATGTTTCTGGCACCAGTCATTTGTCAGAGTGAGACCCTCTTGGAGCATGTCCACATCACTAGGGGAATTCATGACAGCACCCAGCTGGCAGCCATCTGCAAATTTGGTCAGCCCACTGGCTTGGGCCCACATCTCAGAAAAGTATATCCCAAATAACAGAGACCCCAAGACTGAACGCTGGGATATGCCACTTGTTACGGTGTCTACTGCTTGAGGTGGCTTCCCCTATTTTGACTAGGTGGGTTCTATCTGTGAGCCAGTTTACTACCCATCTGGTAACATATGGATCGATGCCTAGTTGAGAGAGTTTATCTATTATGCCCGAGTGGGGAATAGTGTCAAAGGTTAAGGTAGGCAGTGTGCACCGTCTTCCCCTCGTCCATGGCTTTGGTGAATGACTCAAAGAAGTTGAACAAATTTAGCAGACATGACCTCCCCTTGATGAAGCCAAACTGTGTGGGATCAAGTGTTTGGAGGTTGCCAATGTCCTTGTTAATGAGGTCCATGATAATCCGTTCCATGGCCTTGCAGATCAGGCTAGTTAGGCTGATGGGTCTATAATTTCCTAGATCGGTGGACGCTCCACTTTTGTGTAAAGGATTGACAGTGGCTGTCCTCCACCCAGCTGGGACAAAGCCAGTACTCAGGCTTTGGTTGAATAGGGTACCTAATGGTGCAGCAAGTTCCGGCCTGAGTTCACGTAGGATGCAGCCTGGGATGTTATCGGGTCCCATGGAGGCTGTATTTTTTGCCTTTGAAAGAGCAGTGATGACCTGTTTCCTAGATATAAGGGGAAGGGGGCAGGTACTGCGGATGTCCTGATTTACTCATGGGGGGGACAGAGAGGTAAAGTTTTCACTGAATTTGTCAGCCAGCAAGTTTGCTACATCTACGGCATTTGTATATGTGGTGTCCTTGACCACCAGTTCTGAACAGATCTGGGTGCTTCCTTTGAGGTTGCTGACAGATGTGAAGAAGGCCTTATGATTGTCTCTAGTGAAGAATTGAGAAGGCTAACCCACTTAGGTTCTTCCTTCCTCTCTCCTTGCACCTTACTAACAAAAAACAAATTGCACTTCACTCATCTGTTTTTACTGTATTTGTGTTTCCTCCTACTTTATTTTGCTTTTGCCTCTTCTTAAAAGTACTAAATTTTATTTATCCTGCTGCATTTATTACTGCTTGGTAGTAGCATGATTAAATTGTAACTGTTATTCTAAGTCTTTTGGTTTAAGCACTCGGGCTTCATACCAGTTGTTTTACATTAAGAAGGTTTGTGGTCTGTACTGTTGTGGTAGGACAGGTAGCTTACATCCTTCTAAGCTGGGAATTGCTGATTGAAGGCTCAGTGTCTGCTATTCTAAAACTGTATTAGTTCTGGTTTAAGCACTTGAGCTTCAGGCCAGTTATTCTACATTAAGAAGGCTTGTGGTCTGCACTCTTGTGGGAGGAGAGGCTGGATTCTGCCTTCTGAGCTGGGAATTTCTGGTCACAGGCTTATTGTGCCTGCTTATTTGAACAGTTTCTTTCCGAAATCGGTGTGCTTTGTTGCTGTAGCATAGACCAGATTCAGGCCTGCTGAATCTAGCTTTGTTTGTATAACTTGAGCACTGATCCAGGCCATCTTTTTTTGGAGAAGGTTCCCCTGTACCCTAGTTGCAGGAGTGTGCAGTTAGAACTTGTCTGATTGAAGACTGCTGGAACAGGGCTCAGTTTTGAGCTTTTTTCTTGTTAATTGGGTAACTTGTTTAAATCAGTTTGTTTGTTTTCTATTGTTTATATATATATATATATATAAAACAACACACATACACAACTCACACACACATAAGCAGGGGGGATGCGCCCCCCACATCCCACTACTTATATATACTAACTCCGAGATCGCACAAACACAACACAAAAGCTCACTCACACACGCACATTCTCCAATCCCTCACACACACTCTAACTCCCACTCAAAACCCTTACAAAACACTCACTTACCTGACATAACACCTACATCCACACACGGCACCAACGCACCACCAAACACAAACTCGACATTACATTATAACTTTTCATAAACCCATTGAATATTTTTATTTTTTGATACATCAAATTCACCGATTATGAACGCTCGCTATTTTGTATAATACTTTTATTTTTTTTTTGATACTGAATTCTTCATTTCTTCTTATTGTTATAAAGTGAACCCATATATATATATATATATATATATATATATATATGGTGGTGGTGCTGCGGTAGCGTTGTCGCCTCACAGTAAGACGCTGTCCGGTTCGATTCTCAGCTAGAGCATCTTCTGCGTGGAGACATGCGTGAATGGGCATACCTTCGTTGAAGGTTGTGCGTCAGGCCTGGCAAGCCGGTACGTAAAAATCAACTGCCAATCATTAGCGGACCGGAGGTCCACTGTGGGGACCCCTAACCGGGAAAAGCCAAAAGACACAAAGAAATATATATAGATATATCTTTATATATATATATATATATATATATATATATATATATATATATATATATATATATATATATATATAAATTGCACTTTATTCATCTGCTTTTACTGTATTTGTGTTTCTTCCTACTTTATTACTAGGGGCATAGTTTTTTTGATTGTATCTGCTTTATTTTCTGAAAAAAATATACTTGTTTCCCATCTTTCTAAGCTAGTATAGTCTAGTTTTCAGGTTAGTGCTGAATTCAGGGCTGTGTTACAAGTCTCTGTGTTTGCTCATTATACCTTACTTGGATAGAAGGAAGTTTCTCTGTTCACCTGTGAGAGAGGGAAGCTTTGAGCAGCCTATCTATCCCTGGAGGAGTGGTATCAGCCCAGAAATTAGTAGTTTATTGGCCATTTTGGGCTAATTTCTATTTCTTTCATTTTCCTGCTATATAAACAGCATTTGCCCGGTTTTGCGTGCTAGGCAGCATCAGTTAGCTAGGGTATAACTATTCCCGGCTCCACAAAGTCCCCTCTTCAATTTTTCCCTTGGAACTAGACAAACTTTCAACTTAAGCACTCAAACCATTCATTTCTCAGCCTGGCACTTGCTCAAAACACATAGCAAACACTTACAAACCCTAGCACTAGACCCCCCTATACTGTACAGAAGGACAAGGCTCTCTATTCGACCTTACCAGCCAATCAGTAAAACAATTTACTGTATCTATCCAGGCATATCCAAAGGGCAGTTTCAGGTGTACTCTCCAGTCCAACTGGTGAATCTGGGCATTTTGAGGCAACTTTACAACTGCCTCATGTACACAGACAACCCTCTCCTCCTACCACCAAACACTAATATATGCGAGAGATGCAATTATACAGCCAAACTGGAGGCTAAACTCTCTCACACCACCAGTCTCACATAGACCCATTAAACCAGCACCGGCAAAAAACACACATAAATACATGAAAACATACTCGGAGACTCTAAATAATAATCTGCAAAAGCAACAGAGACCTCCAAAGCAGACAGCCAAGCAACCTCCACCCCCCCCAACACAAACTATGAAACACATACTTCACAAAACCAGTGTGCCACGCAATCACAGCCCTTAAGGCAAAGTAACATACCCAACACACTAGTAATAGGTGACTCTAGAGTCAGGCACACTGATGTCCCACTCACTAGGCTGAACAAGGAGAAGGTTACTGTTAGCTGCCTGTTGGATGCCAGGATCCACCACATAACACAAGCACTCAGGTCACTCCAGAACAAGTACAAATATGACTCTGTCATTGTCCATGTTGGTGTGAATGACCTGAGCCGTACCTCCCTGGACTACATGAAAAGAGACATGGAAGAGCTCT
This sequence comes from Protopterus annectens, assembly GCF_019279795.1. NCBI lineage: Eukaryota > Metazoa > Chordata > Ceratodontiformes > Protopteridae > Protopterus > Protopterus annectens. The sequence continues at coordinate 717,669,712 of NC_056744.1, forward strand.
CTGATCATGTAGCCCAGGTCGGTATGACCCTGACCCTGAGTAGCATCCTGCCCTCACCAAGAATACCACTGTATAAAGAAAAAATTATCACTTTCAATAATTGGCTAAGTTTCTGGTGTCATTCAGAGGGGATCTAGTGTCTGTCTGCCTGGGATGACATGCTTGACAAGCCATGCTGCTTCGCTTGAGACAGCTTGCACCTGTCACCTTTAGGCTTTCGAATATTGGCCAAGGCTCTTGCCATCCCCATAGTGCCTTTTTTAGGCAAGGCTCAAAAGACAAACCCACTGCTGTAAATAGCACAAGTAACAAAAAACCGAGGGTAATGCTACTCAATGCCAGAAGTCTAAACCTCAAAATGCACACACTCAAGGCACTCTTCAGTATGGAGAAAATCGATATATGTGCAGTAACAGAAACCCGGTTTAAGGCTCTAGACAGCATCCCAGCACTACCAGGCTACAACTCATACTATACATTTCGGCCACAAAACCCGGACCGAAATACAAAAGGCGGGGGCATATACATATTCATCAAGGATACCCACACCTCCAGGTTAGTGGCACAGCATGATGCTTCAGAGATCATCCACATGCAACTAACAATGGGCAAAACTGCAATTCAAATTGTAGCTTGCTACAGATCACCCACCATGTCCCAGGACCCCCATTCCGTGTTTCTGGAAACACTGGGAAACATAAAGATCCTACCAAACACCCTAATATTGGGTGATTTCAATTACCAAAACATTAACTGGGAGAGCTACTCAAGTACTAACTCCCTTGTCCAACATTTCCTAGAGTTTATAAACTCAAACGCCCTGGATCAACTCGTCAACACTCCCACCAGAGGTGATAATATATTGGACCTGGTCATCACCAACATGGGTGATCAGTGTTCCACACAGGAAGTCAACCCTTCACTGGTTAGATCTGACCATAAACAAATCACTCTGGATATCTACATTTTGCCACCACCCCCGGGCAAGGAAACCACCAAGAAAAACTTTTCAAAAGCAAACTTCATGTTACTTAAGACTGAGGTGGAAAGTTTCAAAGCCCCCATGCTAAAGGATAAATCTGTCCAAGCTGCAAAATCCTTTACTAATGCATTCTATGGGCACCTACAAGAATGCATGGATCGTGCTATCCCAAGCAAAACCAAGACTCTCTCCTCCAAGTAAAGGAAACCAGTCTGGTGGACCCCTGCCATAAAAAGCTATACAACAGAAGGAGGAAACTAGTACAGAAAAGAGTAAAATCCCAAGAAGGGAAGACATCCCTGATCAGTATCAGCAAGAAATTACAATCCCTCATAAAATCATCCAAGGCTAGCTTCGAAAGAAAAATTGCCAAGGACTCGAAGGATAACCACAATGCATTCTTTAGCTATGTCAAGAATCTAAGTGGCAATGCTCAGATCTGAATAGAGTTAGTGCAGAATGGCACAAAATACACTGAACTGACCGATATCGCCAACATCCTGGCAAACAGGTTTGGTGCAAACTTCACCCCCTCTCACCCCCAAAAGGGACCATAACCATACCAGAAGAATGTAGAGCCCCTGAAATCACAGACACTCAGGTTAAAACAGCCCTCTTCAAAGCCAAAAACACAGCATCAATGGGGCCAGACAGTGTCCCAGGCTGCATCCTACATGAGCTCAAAGATGAACTAACCCCTCACCTAAACACACTGCTCAAACTCAGTCTCTCCACAGACTATGTACCCATGGAGTGGCACACAGCAACGGTTTTACTGCTCCACAAAGGTGGAGCCACAACAGACCCCAGGAACTATCGCCCTATAAGCCTGACTAGCTTGGTCTGCAAGGCTATGGAGCGCATCATCAAGGAACTCATTAACAGAGACATTGGGTACGTCCAAACACTGGAACCTACCCAGTTTGGCTTTGTTAAGGGCAGATCATGCCTCCTAAACCTGGTGGACTTCTTTGAGACAGTTACCAAGGCTATAGATGAAGGAAAGGTGGTACACACAACCTACCTAGACCTCCCAAAGGCCTTCAACACCATTCTGGTACTATAGACAAGCTCACTAGCCTGAACATAACTCCCTATGTCACAAGATGGGTTGCCAACTGCTCACAGACAGAACCCACATGGTGAGAGGTGCAGGAGCTAGGTCCGACTCTAAACCGGTTACAAGTAGCATTCCCCAGGGCTCAGACCTAGGATCCCTCATGTTCAGCATATACCTCTCAGAGGTACAGGCAAGCACAGGAGGACTATGGCTGATCCCAAGTTCGCAGACGACTGCAAACTAGGGGCTATAATTGACTCTCTGGCTGACACAGACATCCTCCAAAAGGGTCTCACTGAGATGGATACCTGGTGTCAAAATCATGGCCTCAAGCTAAATGCCAAAAAGTGCATAGTCATCCCCTTTGGAAAAACAAAGTACCCACAAACTACCACATAGGTGGTAGTCCCCTAAATACGGAAGATGTAATAAGGGATCTGGGGACCCAAGTAGATAGTAATCTCTCCTTTGATAATCACATTGCCAAGCTGGTTAGAAAAACCTTCTATGTGGCCCATCTAATCACAAAAGGGTCTGCATCCAGATCAAAAGAGGTCATTGTGCCCCTGTACTCATCACTCATCAGACCCATCATAGAGTACAACGCCCCATTTGGGATGTACCTTACAAGACACCTGCAACAGCTGGAAAGACCACAGAAGTACCTCACCAAGAGGATCACTGGCCTTAAACAGATGCCCTATGCAGTTCGACTGAAGAAACTCCAGCTGTACTCGATTGCATACCGCCTACTCAGACGTGATCTCTGCCTGACATACAAGGCCATGCCCAACCCAGAATTGATGGACATGCTCCACCTTAAGAAAACCATATCCCTTCGAGCCACATGCTCTAGGGATCTAAACCTTACCACAACAATAAATAGGACATGCTGGAGGGATAGATTCCTGTCCCAGAGACTTCCCATGCTTTGGAACAAGATTCCAATCTACATTAGGCAGAGCTCCTCACTAACACTCTTCAAGAGAAACCTTGACGAGTGGATGGGAAACACAACGTTTACCCTGGGGATCACTTCAGTGGCTCTGCTGGACACAGGCACAGGGAACTAATCTAAGGGGGCGGTGAAAACCAACACATTCTGGCTAGGCTTATAAATGCCTTCAGGCAGATAGCTTAGTACCTACCTATGAACCTATGAACCTATGTGGCCAATTTGGACTCGAAGATTGCTTTGGAGGACTTCACTAGTGCTCTTACTTGGTTGTGCAGGCTAAGGAGACATTGTTTCCAATTGGGCACCTGCTCCTTCTTGGTCTTGGACAGTAATTCTTCCTTTTGTTATAGAGTTTATTTATTACAGATGTGCACCAGACAGATTTACTCTTCCTTGCGGAGGATGATTTAGTTCTGTTGGGTTTTTTTTATTCCAAGTATCTATATAAATGCTCATATCGTGCTTTGGTGTAGTGTTGGATATTGGTGCCAGTTCCTACAGAGGGGGAGGGGGCTATGAAGCTGTTTATACCATGTCTCAGGAGGCTGTAATCAGCTTTGGAGAAGTTTTTCTTCTGATACTAGCTAGAGGGGGGTTGAGGGAGATGGTGACTTTGAAAGTGACCACTTTATGGTCAGATCTTACCAGGGAGGATGATACTATAGGGATGCTGCAGTGGTTACTCATGTTGGTTAATACCAAGTCCAAGATACTATTACCTCTTGTGGGGTTATTGACTAGCTGTTCCAAGGCATTTGCATTGACAAAATCAAGGAATCTCTGGACATTTGTGTTCTAGCATAAGTAGTTCTTCCAGTCTATGTTTGGGAAGTTAAAGTCACCCAGGATCAGGGTAAAGGGTTGAATCATAATAGATTAGAACAGGTCCAAATAGGTGGATTAGGTATCTTGAGTCAGATTTGGGGGCCGGTGGCTAGCTATGATTTGAATAGGGGTCTTGTCAATGGTTAACTGCATCTGGAGTGTCTCCTGTGGTCATACTGTTTGACCAGACTGGAGGTGAGTACATCTTTAATGTATATTGAAACTTTACCTCCTTTGGCTTTATTGCCCACAGTTTGGAGTCTGAATGTATGATAGGATGAGTAACCAAGTAAGGCTGGGGTGCTCTCCGCAGCTTTGAACCAGGTTTCGGTGACTGCACAGATGTCAGCATTTTCCAGGGTTAGGAATGCTTGCAATGAGTGCAGTTTCATGTTTAGACTCCTAGTGTTTAGCAGCATAACCTTTAATTTGTGTTTTGTTGAAAATTTTAGGTTGGTAGCTTTAACCTCATCACTTTTCCTAAACAAGGCACTACAGGGGAGGCGAGAGCCTTTGCCAGAAGCCTGAAGCCCAAGTGAGACAAATGCAGGCCATCTCTGGCAAAGCATAGTGGTCTGTCCATCATATCTTCCAAGGTTGTCAGGTACTGGATCCCCCTGGAATTACACCAGAAACTAAGCCAATCTTCTTTACCAAAGCACCCATGCTGTTACCCATCAATATTCTACCCCACTACACATTTTTTCATATTTCCCATACAATATTATACCCATGTTTCTATTTCAAAACACTACCAAGTTATACTGATTTTAATTTATTACATCCAAAAAATAATGTTTTGTCATTTCCTCTTCATTACAATCTTTACATTTTTTCTCCTCTACTTCTTTATATTTCATACCACTTTCAACAGGTAACTAATAATAATCTCCACAAGAAATTTCCAGCCTCATAAAAAATCATCAAATCTTCCCCTTCTATGTTATTGCAGTTTTTCATCTCATCCTTATGATCTTTCCATGAATACATTAAATTATGTTTTTCCACTATTATGTTATACCATTCATGTCTATATTTTTAACTTTGTCAGTCTTAATTTTCTATAACTTCCTCTTATAATCATATTCTTTTTTCCATCATCTCTTTTTTACTTGTTTTCCTTTCATTTTCATTGTTTTTCAACTCTCTATATTTTACACACAGTACTATCCTTATCAACTGACCTTTCTTCTTCTTCATAATACCCAAGAAGATGCATAGATGCCAAATATACAAACTGATGTTTTTAAATTCAAACCTACTTTTTCTTTCTTATTAAATACTATTCCCCGGGTTTATATTATATATTCGAAGTGTCAAAATTTCAAACCCCATATTTTCGACAACATATGAGCGAAACTTGAATCTTCGAATATATAATAATAACATTAAAAAAAAAAACATTCACCTTAATGCTCTCAGCGGGTGGGGCAAGCATCCCTGCACCCCCCCACACCCCCCTACTTAAATATACCAACTCCGAGACCGCACTTCAGTGCACAAAAGGGAAATTTCCCCCTTTTGCACGTACGGAGCTGTTGCCTTTCACCTTCAAACTTTTCAAAGTTTGATTATATGGTGTTGACCATATGACATTCGAAGTTTGAAACATTTGATAATTTAATAGGGACCCCTATTCCCCATCACCATGATTGAAAGACCTAAATTTTCTGTCTTTGTCTTCACTATCAAACTTTTGTATCCAAATGACGTTACTGAAAATACTACAATTTGGACAAGCTGAATTTTCAAAAACACAAACATATTGCTGCACCCAAAACCTTGGCTAAATTCTCTATTTCTGTTCTGCAAAGAGTGATTCACTGCTCCCATTTCATTACTGATTATTGACCCAAGTTGGCTGATGTTGCCATGTATTATTATTTCTTTTCACTGAAGAATAAATTTATCAACTTTAGCAGTTGTCAGGATCTTTGCCTTCTGCTTTTGGTAAGCAGATGTTTTGGAGTGTTTTTACTTTCACCCTGTAAATTGATTCTATCCGCATTGAACTGATAATTCTTCTTCCAGTTTTTACACCATCATTTTCATCATACAATCCTGCTTCTCTGATGACTTGTTTGGCACATAAATTAAACAGATATAGAGAAAATATGCAGTTTGCCATACGCCTTTAAAAATTATAATCCATTCTGGTGCCCTTGTTCTGTTTAAACTACTACAGCTGAATTTGTGGACAGTCTGTACATGAGAACGGGTATTCTGGCATACCTCTACTGCTCAATGTGGCCCAGAGTTTTTCATGAATTACTCAGTCACAGGTCTTGCTATAATTAATGAAACCTGTGGATATCCTTTTTATATTCTTTATCTTTTCAAGTATGTTTTCATAGTGCTGTCTCTTGTTCTTTACTGATTCCAGGATCCTTATTGTAAACTTCTGTCAGTTCTTGTTCCAAACATGCTTAAAATCTCCATGGAATATAATCTTATGTAAAACCTTGCTGGCATATAGCTTTGGAGCAACTGTGTGACAATTTCTATAATTAGTTGAGTCACCGTTCTGCAAGACTGATGTAAACACCAATCTTTTCTAATTAGTTGGCCATGATGTTGTCTTCCAAATTTCTTAGTACTGCCTTGTAAGCACTATAACAGTTGCATCTGACTACTGTAATATTTCAGTGGAAATGCCGTCAATGCCAGGTACTTTGTTCTGAGTGACAGCTCTCAATGCTACTTCTGTTTCTTGTACTTCTTCTTTCATCACCATTATTTCCTAACCATAAGGCAGAGCTTGAAAATACTTATTGATCTGTTTGACCTATACATTGAAATGACTTACCACAGTCTTTCCACCTTCTCTTACATTGTCTCAGTGTCCCTCAACATAAATCCTTGACAGACTTTTAATATTTCTATTTGAGGTTGGAATTTTCTTTGTCGTTGCCACAGTTTTATGACAGCCAGTCCAGTTCTTCACCTGGTATTTGATTTGACATCTTTGCATAAATTGTTGTAGTGCTTCTCTTTGTCTCATTTTGTGACATGTTGGAGCTTTCAGCTAAGTTCTACAACTGCCTCTCTTTACCCTTTGGCTTTAGATTCCCTATTTTTCTGAGAAATATTCAAGGTCTCAGTGGTTTACAGGTATGATCATTTTTACGTTCAATTTCTGCTGGTACTTTTCAGTTTCCACAACTATAATTTTACTCATGTCTTCCCATAACTCTTGATACTGTCATCTGTATCAAATGAAACCAATCGGTTTCACAGAGAGACTTTGAACTCTGGTGCATATCTCTCAATTGTCCAGAATTTTGCAAAACATCCTTGATTTTTCCTTATATTTTCTGCCACAGCCCTCATAAATGGTTTTGATTTTTCTGTAAATCACTGAAGATTATGGGCCAGTATGCAAGGCTAGACATTAAAGTTTCATACTTATTGTTCAGAAAATGCATGTTCATCCCAAACTGTTGTCCTATATGTTTTTTAAGTGAATTTAAGTAATATTTAAAAAATCATCCCTTATTTTGGACCTTTGCCCCACATTATTTTTGGCTTTCTCTAGAATTCTTGTGCAACGAAGTTGAGTGGTATCCATACCTCTCAACTGTGCAGATTTTTGCCTCATTGTTTTGGCCTGCTCCTCATAAAATTTTGTTTTTTCTGGCAAATCACTGGCAAATCATTGAGGATTGAGGTAAGAAAATAAAGACAGACATTTGAGTTATAGACTTTATATTCTACAGAAAATTCATGCTAATGCAAAATCTGTTATTCTATCAACTTTCTATTTCTGTAAGAGCAAATATTTAAAAATTGCTCCTATTTTTTGGGCCTTTGTCCTCGCATTATATGTGGCTTTGTCCAGATTTCTCTGTCTTAGAGGTTGCGAGGTACAGAGTGCGCTCTGGTGGTATATGTTCAACCTCATACTTTACTAAGTACCTGGCTGCTTTAGCTTGATTTTGCCCATAAGTAGCTGGTGATCTACATCCAAATCAGCCCCATGTTTTGCTTGTTTTGTTGTTACTGATCTTGATAGAAGCAGAAACTGTAAAAGTGACAGCGTAACAAAATGAATGCCTCAAGAGGCTTGTCTAACTAATATAACCACCTGAATACTAACACTCTTCTGCCAAGTACCTCTTCTCCCATATGACTGTGTTTCTCTGCTAACCTACAAGTCTGTTCCATGGCTTCATTTCTGCAATGTGCTGTCTGATGTGCCCATGATAAAAGTGTAATTTATGTTTTTGATGTAATGTCATGAAACAAATATATTGTGTGTTGTTACTACTTATTTTTAACTGTGGAACTTTTCTGCTCAGGCTTTCTTCTAGAAAAGTGTTATGTACAGTCAGACAATCCTAGTTAATAAATAAACAAGCAAACAAACAAACAAATAAATAAATAAGAAAAATAATCATAAATCAACACCAGAGTCAGAAATATAAATTGAAGCCTTTTTTTCTTTTTGAATTAAATATTATGTATATTTTACATGTAGTCTAACTAAAAGCAAGTTCATTTTATATATATATATATATATATATATATATATATATATAAATATACGTACATATACACATATATAAAGAAATGGAGAATAATCTGCCCATAACTTAAGCGAGAAAGAAATGCGAACTTTATAAGAACCAAGTGTAAATAAATATTTTTTCTGTAAAACAGACTCTAATTTTATTTTTTAACAGTTGCCGGATTATAGAATGATGAATGATATGTGAATCGTCATGCTGATATAGACAAAATATAGGCTGCATCATGGCAATCTATGCACAGTCATTGTTTTGGTCAACAGAAACATTTAGAGTACTTCCTCTTTTTCTGTTATCTCTTGTTCTTCCAAGCACATGCATGATTCATTTTTGGGGCTTTGTTTATACAATCTGCACTTCAGTTAATTTATAGAATACATTTTCCATCACCATTTTAATAATAACCTTACACTGTCCTTGGAAAGCATTTTGTTACTACAGCAGGTAATCTTTACCTTACATGGTTTTACTATTTTATGCTATTTCAACATGTACATTATTTAATGTATCACATACACCATGAGATGTATAAGTGTACATATTACTGTTCTTGATACATCATTTTAAACTACATACCTTTATGTACATTTGATACTTTATTCAACACTACTTCATTCTCAGTGTTGCTTTGAAATGTGAAAGGTACTTATGCAACATTATATAAGTACTGTGCTTTCAGTTATATTTAAAAACATATGCACTGAGTTCTAAACTAAACACAAACCATCTGTTAATGGAATATAAATGCCATTGTATGATGGAAAATATGTTTGTGTGTGCCCTTGTTCTTGCAAGTGTGGCTAGTGTCATATTTTCTACTTCACTGCTTCCAAACTTGGAAGTCTCCTTGCATCTGTACACGCGGTAGTGCTGGCAATTACCCTGAATTCTTTGCACATTTTGTTTGCCAGGTCAGGTTTGCCAGGTCAGTACTGCATTTGGTTGTATTCCTTTTTGCTTTCAGGTTTACTAACTTATTTTAGCTGGCTCACATATAGTAACCTCTTAATATTTTAAATGGAAGACTAATATTAATTTTTTTTAACAAACAACAGAGCTAGATTTTCGTGACAGTTTAGCCTTTTTAGGTTATAACTTTTTAATGCGCAGTGTTTGAGCTTAACTAGACAGACATTGAGTATTAGTGGTAGATAAACTACGTTTATATTGGCTGCAATATGATAACATTCATAAATTTTAAACGGGGGTCCTGTTTATATATTTTTCTAGGGTTTGCAGACCTAAGTGAATATCACTGCTGTGAGCATGAGTGACTGTTTTTCTGCTAGATTTTTCATATTTTTTTTTATAGATTTCTGAGTGTATTTTACTTTAAAATTCTTTAATAGATTTATCATTTGAGATGAATAACTTATGTACATGTATATTCTCAAGTGTTTGGTAGGTATTTATTTAGGATTTGTTTTTGTACTATATTTTCTTAAATGATCTGTATTGTTTTTAGCCCGACCATATGTAGTTTTATATATTGTTATTTAACTTTTAATATTTTGTTACTTTTCCCACTTGACACATAAAACTGAAGAACTTCTAATAGATGAAAGCGATCGACATTAAAAATGTTTCTGAATGTTGGTAGAAAACATTTCTAAGGAATTTTGAAGACTTATGTTAACTTTTTCTTTTTTGATACTACAATGAAATGCTTTCAGGAAGTTTTAGCAATTATTAATGTGTAGTTTTTTAGTTTAACTTTTAGTTTAGTTTAGTTTAATATATCCTGGAATCACAGAGCTTGATGTAGGGCAGCACTGTGTCAAATATCACAGTGGTGTATGGGAGATGGTGTATTTAGAAAGTAAACATTCTAATTGTCTTTTGCAAACAGCTACCCTAGTAAACCACTCCGTGCTTTTAAACAGGTATACAAATGGAATGGTGAATTTCTACACTTCATTCTGTTTTTTCAACTACTATTTGGATTGCTTGTTTGTGTGTTTTTAATTAAGAAGATTCAGCTTGAACTAGCTTGTACTTCCCTACTTTCATTAGTGGATTTATACATTGGAAAGTTTTTTGGTGGGATATTCACAGTATGGTTTTTATTAGATGCCTGAACTTGAGGGAATCTTAGATCTTCCATACAGACCTCCCAACTGTACCAAATTACTCGTTTTTTACCACGTTTTGGGGTCCAAATGAAGGGGTGCCAGGATTCCCGAGTGGCACCTCTTAATGTCCGATTTTTTTGCTTTTTTTTTAATTTCCGCAATGTCGGAGCTGATGTCATCATGTGTACAATGACATCAGCTCCGTCAGGCTACCAGCCAGTTGGAATTGAGCTCAAGGAGCTCATATCATAATTTTCGGCTGGCCAAAATTGAATTGCGAGCGGGCGGGAATGGAGAAACAGCAGCACTTTTTTACAGCAGAGGAACTTGTTTGCGAGCAGGGATAATGGCAGAATTGCAAAGCTGGAACAGCAGAGGAACTTGCGAGCAGGCAGAATTGCAAAGCTGGAACGGCAGAGGAACTACTCGTTTTCAGCACTGTTTTACAGAAGAGGAACTTGTTTGCGAGCAGGGATAATGGCAGAGGAACTACTCATTTTCAGGGTAAGCTTGAAGCTGGAACTACTCATTTTCATGGTAAGCTTGAAGCTGGAACTACTCGTTTTCAGGGTAAGCTTGAAGCTGGACTTACTCATTTTCTGGGTAAACTTGAAGCTGGAACTACACGCTTTCAGGGTAAGCTTGAAGCAGTTGCAGCTGGAATGGGTGTGTGTGTAAGCTTGAAGTAATTGCAGCTGGAACAGCAGAGGAACTAACTCGTGTGTGGCAGGGAGAAGCTACCTACGCACATCTACAGCAGTCTTCTTTACAGAGTAGTATATGCATATATTTGTGTGGATGGAACTAAATGAATGGGACTGTGGGACTGTAGTTAGTTCTAGAGACTGTAAGATTGCCATATATTTCTAATGTTGTTGTTCAGAAAGTTTACAGTGTAAACCTCATTTAAGTATAACAGCAAGACTGTATTTTCATAGCTTTACTGGTAATGAACTCCACCAATGCTAATTTATATCATAAAATGTTACAATCATTCAGACACCATGTGTCTTCAAGTCCTAACAGGACATTTAAGATGAATACTGTGACATGCTCAATAAACACCTCTGGTAAGATTTGACCCTGAAGCTCCCTGTTCCCAAGCCTACCTTTAGCATCAAACCACAGAGATACTTATAGTCTGTAACTAAAATAAGTTATAGGATACAGAAATCTAATTGTTTGATCCAGATTCCAATATTTCAGTATCTGTGCATGAAAGTGGAAAAGGATTTAGCATTTAAAGTCGTAAACTCAGCACAGCCCTTGATTATGTTCTCTAGTACAGTGGCAATCTTGCTGGAAAATGAAAAGTGTAATATAAAAAGGCTGCTTCACTGAAATATGTTATAAAGTGAATTTGGCAGCTTAGATAGCATTTGATTATTCGAGTCACAACCAAACAATGATATAAGAAGTAATATGAAACAGAATGCCTTACTGACTTGCCAACTCAGAAGTAATAAACCTTCCTCCAATGTGACAGAATCACTTCACAATCATAATTGTAGCCTGTTTGATACCTCTGAGTACAGCAGAAGGGCACTGACTGACATAGCTACATTTTGTTTTTTATTTAAAGTGAAATGAAAATGCTGCACTTGGGCTAGGGGGTTGGCACAGGGTAAAAAGAGCCTAATGTCTCTAGCCACCACCATGTCTGAGCTTTGTCCAGATTTATTTTGTGCTGAGTTGAGAGCTATGATGAGAAGGAGTTGAGAGCTATGATGAGAAGTGAGAACATTTTTTTTTCTGATTAGAGTTGAGAGTTATGTTCTGAGCTTTGCCCAAATTGTTTTGTACTAAGAGTTGAGAGCTATGATGAGAAGTGAGAACATTTTTTTTTGTGTGCTAAGAGTTGAGAGCTATGATGAAAATTGAGCACACAATTTGTATTCCCCTATTATTATTTTTTGTGCTAACAGTTCAGAGCTATGGTGAGTGAGAAGTGAGAACTGAATTTGTATTCCCCCATTACTGGCTTTGTTGTTTGTCCATGTTTTTTGTGCTAAGAAGTTGACAGCTATGTTGAGAAGTGAGAAATGAATTCACTAAATGATAAATATTAAGTTTCAGTCTTCCTATTTTTCAGGAAGCTGCTGATTTGGCATAGTGGTATGTTGTTCTGACTGTAGTACATAGGGTCCTGGGTTCAGAACTTGCCAGTGAAATGCATGGTGGTAATACAACATTTTATTCTAGCAACTTTACAAAATTATACAAGCAATGTTTGAAATGTGTCCCTGGTTTTTGACCTTTTGTCCCCCTCCCCTCAAAAAAATTAAATTGAAAATAAGTGTGAGACGCTGTGCAAGATGCCTATGGCTTACACTACTGTGATTCTATTTATAGTGTGGGTGTGGAAGTAGACTTTTATGATGGAAATGTTCTGAATTGGGCAGTTTTGTCATTATTGGTTCATGTGTTTTGTTTCATTGCCTACAGTACAGCCTACTGGTAAAATGTTCAAACAATAAATTTAAAATGCGCTCTAACATGTGTGTTGTATTATACAAGGAATATAATTTAATAAAGTCAGGAAGGTGCATAAAGAAGAGAGCACATGTATGTTTCTTGTTTTGTGTGCAAGGGGCCAGTGATTTGAAAACAGCCCAAAGGTCATCTTTATCCACCACTGGCCAGATGCATTTTCTTTGGATGTGGTGTGGGTTTCAAAGCTGTTTCAATGAATGTGAGTTTCAAGGGCAGAGAAGTTTTTATGTCAAGCCTATTTTCATTGTGAGACAGTATTGCTTTGTTTACCAGATGATGTCTATTAGTGTTTCTGCACTGTTGTGCTGTAAAATGTAAAAATAAAATCCAAATAATCATTGTAGAAGTAAAGCAGTATGCATACATTAGTGTTTATGGCAAATGGGGTGAAATAGTCAGGTAATGGGACATTGGAATGGCTACAGGGGGACTTTGGTGCCATATTTTGGTTGTCTGTTCTTCACTTTGCATTTGAAAGTTGGTATCCCACAATTCCAATGGAGTGGGTGGGATTACATAATTATATATGCAAATTAAATGTTAATCAGCATACAGATTTGTACCTATTTTTCATGGGCCTTTTCCAGATTTTTGATGTTTCCAGGTTGGCAGGTATGTTTCTATACAGAGAAGTTTCCTCATTATTCCTCATTATTTGCTCAAGTACTATATATTTGTCTTGGTGTATACACAGTGTACCACAGCAATTCTGATTCGTAAGATATCAAGGTAATTACAGGAAGATTACAGCAGATAACTGCTCACAGTAACCAATGCAATTATATACACTGCTGTTTTCTTTTACTTAAGCTCATGTCTTAAGATGTCTAAATACTCTTATAACCTGGTGCAAGAAGCTTTGCAACCATACTCCTCAACTGTCCACAAGTGTCATAGGATCATATGATAATAGGAGGTTACTAGTCTAATGGCCCTGGGGCCCTTACAAGCCTAGCAAAGAGTTTATGCCCCAAAAGAAACCCCAGTCAGCACCTTTTGCCCCTGTCAATGAGGGACACAGGTGGAACCCCTAGGACAAATTTGTGGTTTCCCATCCACTCATCAAGGCTGCATTTGAAGAAGGTTAGCAAGCTACTGTTTTTGAACTGTATGGGAAGTCTATTCCAGAGACTGGGCAGCCTCTGGGAGACAAACCTGCCTCTCCAGCAGTTTTTCTTGATGTAGCATATTAGATTCAAACATTTCGAGCTGATAATGCATGAGGAGTTGGACTTATGGCTATAGAGCATCTCTAGTAGGGCAGGGTCCAAGATTGCCTTGTAGGTGAGACACAGATCACCTCTGAGCAATCTGTACGATACCGAGTAGAGTGATAGTAATTTCAGCCTGTCCACATAGGATGAGTTTTGGAAGCATGGATTATCTTTGTGAGGTATTTCTGTGTCCTTTCCAGATGCTGCAGATGTTTGGAGAGGTACCAAAGAGGCATTATACTCAATTACTGGTCTAATGAGGGAGGAGTATAGAGTATAGACAGTTAGCAACCTCCTTTTTTCTGGATGCAATCCCTTTACTTATGAGATGAACCAAGTAAAAGGCTTTTCTGAACACTGCTGCTACATGATGGTCAAATGCAATATTGTTATCAACCTGAGTACCCAGGTCTCTCACCATAGGTTGTATGCTTTTGGGGTTACCGTTGATTTGGTAATCAGCAGGGTCTGTGTTTCTGTGAAATGGTACGATGACACATTTTTTGGCTTTTAGCTTGAGGCTATGACTTCAGCACCATTCATTAGCTGCTGTGAGACCCTCTTGCAGTATGTTAACATCACCTGGGGTGTCAATGACAGCACCCAACTTACAGTTGTTCACAAACTTGGTCAGCCACAGGCCTCTTTCTTTGCCTGGACCTCTGAGAATATATGATAAATGGTAGGGGTCCCAGGACAGATCCCTGGGGAACTCCACTAGTGATAGGTCTGCTATCAGAGGTGGAGGCACCTATTTTGACCTTGTGGGTCCTATCTGTGAGCCAGTTGGCCACCCACCTGATGAGATAGGTATTTACACTGTTATGTTAGCTTCTCGATGATGCCCAAGTGGGGAATTGTGTCAAAGACCTTGGCCAAGTCAAGGTGAGCTATATGTACTGACTTACCCTCATCTAGGGCCTTGGTGACAGCCTCAAAGAAGTCAACCAGGTTCAAGATGCAAGCTCTGCCCTTAGCGAATCTGAACTGGGTGGGGTCAAGTGCTTGGAGATGGTCTATGTCCTTGTTTATGAAATCCATAACAATACGCTCCATGGCTTTACAGATCAGAGTTGTCAAGCTAATGGGGTGACAGTTTCCAGGGTCAGTAGTGGCACCACCTTGTGCAAGGAGATGACAATGGCAGTTCTACACTCTGCTGGAATGAAGCCTGTATTTAGGCTGTGGTTGAATAGGGTGCTCAATGGCAAAGCTAGTTCTTGCTGGAGATGGTGCAGAATACAGCCTGGGATACTATCAGGTCCCATGGAAGCTGTGCTCTTTGCACTGGATAGGGCCTTTAACACTTGATCTACAGAGATGTGAGGTGTGGGACAAGTATTGGGGATGACAAAATGGCCTTTGAAGGAGGACAGGGGGGTGAAGTTTGTGTTGAACCTATCTGCTAGCAGGCTGGCTAAGTCAACAAGGTCAGTGTAAGTGATATTGTTAAGTACTAATTCAGAAGAAACCTGGGCTTTGCTATGGAGGTTTCTGATGTGACTGAAGAAGGCTTTGTGGTTTTCCTTTGTTTTGGAGGCTAGTTTTGGTTCATAATTGACTTGGGAGGTTTTCACTAGTGATCTAATTTGCTTGTTGAGGCTAAGGAGGGAGTTTTTTCAATTTCAAATTTGTTCCTTTTTACCCTTGGACCACAGTTTCTTCCTTTTGTTGTAAAGCCTGTTGTTAGAGGATGTCCACCAAACAGGTTTGTTTTTCCTTGAGGAGCAGGTGCTTGTATACTGCATTGGAGTACTGTTCAGCATAGTTGTCTGCATCCTCTGAGGGGGTGGTAGTGTGAAGCTGCTGATGCCTTCCCTAGGAGGTTGCAGTCAAGAAATCATTGAGTGAGTGCTTTAGTGCAGGAATAGTTCACCCAGTCTATGGTGGGGTAGTTGAAGTCATCAAGGATCAGGGTGTTAAGAGGTACATTGATGGAGTCAAGTAGATCCAGGTAAGAGAACTGGGTGTCCGGTGTCATGGAGGGGGGTCTATAGCTGGCTATAACTTGGATGGGTATTTTGCCAACTGTCAGTTGCACCTGGAGTAGTTGCAGTACTTCATGGTAGCTAACAAGTCTGGAGGTGTGCCTGTCCTTAATGAAGATAGAGACTCCACCACCCTTAGGCTTTTCAACCTCATTTTGGGGTCAGAATGTGTGGAATTAGGAACAGCCTGGTAAGGCAGGGGTGCTCTCCACAGCCCTGAACCAAGTTTCCATGACCGCACAAACATTGGCATCTTCCAGTGTGAGGAGAGCCTCCAGTGGGTGCATTTTCAGGTTAAGGCTCCTAGCGTTAAGCAGCAGGACCTTTAATTTGCTTTTTGACATATCTTTTATGTTGGAAGATTTGTCTTTGGGAGATTGCCTAAAAAAGGCACAATGTGGGAGATGAGAGCCTTGGCCAGTATCCAGAATCCCAGTGGTGACAGGTGGAGGCCATCTCTGGCAAAGCATCAAGGCCTGACAACCATGTCATCACAGGCAGACAGATACTAGATCCCCTTGGAATGACACCAGAAACTAAGCCAATTGTTGAAGTCAATTATTTTTTGTTGGTATTGTGGTGTCATTCTTGGTGAAGGTAGGATGCGGCTTAGGGTTAGGGTCATATCTGCCTGGGACACATACTCTGAGAACTCGATCATGTCTCTCTTCATACAGTCTAGGGAGGTATGTCTCAAGTCATTCACACCAAAATAGACAATCACTGAGTCATACTTGTACTTGTTGTGGAGAGACTTACGTATGTGTGGGATGTGGCAGATTCTGGCACCAGACAGGTAATTGACCATGACCTTCTCCTGGTTGAGCCTGATGAGGGGGGTATTGGTGTGTCTTACAAATGAGTTGCCAATGACAATTATGTTTGGTTTATTCTTATGCCTTGTGGGCTGTGATGGTTTATTGTTTTGCCTTATGGGCTGTGTTTTTGAGGCACTGGTGTGTTGTCTGCTGTGTGTGATGTGTTTGGTGTTGTGTGTGGAATGTTTGTGACTGTGTTTTTGAGGTCTCTGCTGCTTAGGTAAGTTTGTATTGAGGACCTCTGCATAGGCGGATGTGTGTTATGCTTGGTTATGTGATATGAGTGGTGTGGTGTTTGTGCTGACAATCTCCTCTTTGTCAGGAGTATCAGCTGTGGCATGAGACAGCATGGATTCCAGATTACTGATGTAGATGCATTTCTTGCACGTAGAAGAATTATGTGCTAGGAGAAGAGGGCTGTCAGTAAACATGAGACAGTTGCTACACTGTCTTAGTATGCCCAAGTCGACCAGGTTGACAGGAGAAACTGATGAGAATTGTCCAGACATAGTGTTCCAAATACTTGGGGGGGGGACTTATAGAGAAAGGGTTTTGATAAAGGTTTGTCCACAAGAGTGTAGACTACTAAAACCTTCTTAAATGTAAAGTAACTGGCCTGAAGCAAAAGTGCTAAAGCCAAAACTAAGCTACTTAGAACCACAGATAAATTTAATCAGGCTACTAACACACAGTAATAACTGCAGCAGAATAAAAGCACTTGAACACTTAAGAGCATGCAGCAAAATAAGGTAGGTAAGTTTTCGCAGAAATTTCAGATTTTGTGTCATATTTTTAGTCTGTTCCTCAAAAAAATTGCAATTGACGTCATTAAGGCCAAGATTCGGAAACAGGCCAGCTATGAGTTATAAGTCTGCAAAAAAGACCATTTTAGCACAATCACAGAAATCAACTATTCAGAAATACTTCAGCATCAAGGAAAGACCTCATTATCAGGTAAGTTGCATGTCTCTGAATCGCTTGATGCATTAACTAGCGCTAACAGGCCCATTTCTGCTGCCCTTGCAGTAATCACTGCTGGCAGCTGATGGATCACATTAGCACAAACACTACCCTCATTAAGCCACCCCACAAACATACAGATGCACACACACACACACACACACACACACACACACACACACACACACCACCACCACACCATACCTCTCACTTATGCCTGAAATAAATATAAACAGAACCTCCCTGACATTGCCTTTTATTTTCCTTCCTCTCTTGTAATTCGAAGTCTACAGTTAGTCAGTAATGTCAGAAATTAGAGTTTCATTCATCTTAGGAAATGGTGCGTCATGCTCCTAAACCTCTGTTCTGTTAGCTTTGGAAGTGGATTAAGGTTATTATTCAAAAGCATAATTGGTGTTGCTCTGTTAACTTTAAAAGTGACATAGTATTTTATACATATAAGTCCCTAGTATGTTGTGCCCCCTCCAGTACTACAAGAGTTTCTTTTTAATCAAGGGGATTGTAGATACATCACTCCCCCCTCACACACAGACATACCAGACATACACATACTCATAGATATAAACTTAGTGTACATCGAACATTCTTCTCACCCAATCACACTCACACACACACACACACACACACACACACACACACACACACACACACACACACACACACACACATGCTCATCTACCTTACTTTTCCTCCACCTAACCACCCCCTCCACTGCGGCCACCCAGGCAGACATACACACACACACACACACACACACACACACACACACACACACACACACACACACACACACACACACACACACACACACACACACACACACACACACACACACACACACACACACACAAACATACACATACACACACACATGCACACACACGCACACACAGACACATACACACACACAGACACCCAAGCATGCAGCTTACACCAGTCATATCTCTACATACACTGACACACACATGCACACACACCCCAACACTACCAGTCTAATAAACTCCCTGGTATTTCAGTCTAATGTGACTTCTCCCAGTGAGAGTAATGGGTGACCACAAACTTTGGTCAGAGGTTACCTAACACAACTGGTGAAAAGGATTTGCATAGTCAAGCATTTCTATGAATTGCTTGGTTATGTAAAATACTTACAGTAGTCACTTCTGGAGGAGAGAAAACATGAATAATTATTACATACTGCACACCAGGAATCACTCTTTAGTATTTGCAGTAGGCCAGAGGGACAGCCCACCACTTTGCTGCACCTCTTCAAGATAAGAACTGTTGCAGGGCTGTCTAAGAATCTGAAACGGTTACTGTTAGTAATAAAAAGGGCTTACCACTAGTGATAATGTTTCTGAATCCTGGCCTAAATAATAACAACAAACAAAACAAGCTGAGTCTCACCACAATAAGTATATCTATTTAAACAGACACCAATAAAAAACAGTAGACAGGTTGTTAAGCACTTTCATTCCAAACATAAGGAACTTCATCAGTTCCATATTTAGCCATTCAGTATCACTCTGGATTAATACAAGGTTTTTCAACTATGTTTTTAATATTTCTACCTCTTTTGTACACAAGTAAACTGGCAGAAGAAAAGAGGTGAACTCCTGGCAAGGGTATAAAAGTATAATGGAAGTACAGTATTCCATTCTAAAATAAAATTCCCTGAGTTGCATGGCTTGTGCCTGTAATTGGTCATTGTTTGATCAGTGTTCTGTCATGTTTCTGATGAAAAATATAGAAATAGATGGGCTAGGTTGTGAAGAGCTGCTCACAGTCTAACAAGTGACCTTCCTGCTTCTGCTCTCAGCTGTTCACATTTTACAAATATATGAACAAACTGGGTGACAAAGACTGCAAACTCATGAAAACTGTTAAATTAAGTTAGCAGGTCTCATGCAGCTGTCCCGTCCCTAACTATGTTCAGTTATCTGCTCCATGGTTCCTCAAAAGTACAGCAGTCTTGCTAGTCATTCAATATTTTTTGAATAAAGAAATGCTCCCTCAGTTATGATCTAAACATCATTACCCTTATCCACCAATCCTGACTCCTTATAACCTCTCTCTGTTTTTTTCCCTGAATAACACCATTTGCCAAAGGTTTATGCACTCTGACTCACTATCTTCCTCTTCTTCTTCTTCTTCTTCTTCTTTCGGCTTTTCCTGGTTAGGGGTCACCAGAGCAGATCACCTGTCTGCTCATGATTGGCAGTGGAGTTTTATGGTGTTGAGTTGCCAGCCCAGCACCCAACCTTCCACAGAAGGCACACACATGCACACACTCACACTTAGGGCCAATTCAGAGTGTCCAGTCCACCTACAGCATGTCTTTGGGATGTGGGAGGAAACCGAGCACGTGGAGGAAACCCACAAACCACTAAAATAAACCATGTCAGCATGTGTAAATTTTCTTCACATGTGCAGTCATACATCCCACTAGCCTTCTTTGCAACTCTAAGTTTCTCTCTGATTTACACTGTACTGTTGCCTAAAGTTTAAATGGAAACTACTTATGAAATGTCCTTTTTTATTCAGGAGCTGCTTGTCAAAGATCAGTAAGTCTCTTGTAGGAGGTTCATGCTATCACTCTGGCATAACATAATACAGAGAGAGGACTCACCGATATGACAGGACACAGTAATTTATTATTCATTACTATTTATTGCTATTACATGATGATCAACACCACTTCACTGTTAGGTGGTCATACATTTTCAGTAGCCTGAGACACAGAATGCTGTTCTGATACCCTAATCTAAAATGAAGACAATTATCATCTCCGTCTATAGTGATGATGGGGATGATTCACAACGATGGCAAACTGAAAGAATGGAAGATGAAAGATGCTTATTAATACTACACTCTAGGAATATATTAGAAAATGCTTTTGATCATGTCATTGTTTCTTTTTTTTAATTATATACTTGGCTTCACAAAACCTCATAAAGCACAGGGTGTTCTTTAACTTAATGCTTCCTACAAGAGTACAGTTGCCAAGAAAGCAAAGTTCCAGTATAAATTAAGAGTATATTTGTCTTTATAGCAGACTTCCCTATACCCCAGAAATCAGTATACTTGTCAATACTTTTAAAGTCTAATTTCTGAAGTGCTGATATAGATTCATAACTGAATGTAAGCAACCAAAATAGCATCAACAGACTCACATGATTTGCTAAGCATTCACTGTGAAATGATCATCATGGAATGTAAAGAAGTGGAGTTATTAAGGATAGTTTGGAAAAGTTATAAAAACTGTGAGATATTTCAATGTTTACACTAATAATTCAAAAAAGAGTATAATCCTGTTACACTGGGAGAACACAAACTGTGAATGTTAGTAAAAAATTGCATTTAAAATAGTGGCCAATGTGCCGACATTCAGTCACATAAATGCTTTTTTGGTAAAGCAGTTACGCATATGAGCTATATTTTTCATAAATGCTTAATTTCATAAATACTGTGTGACCGACAGGTGAACAAAACTTTAAGGCACATGATGTTCCTACTGATACTTGGTATCTAATATGCATGGTTATTTAGATTAATATTGCTTTGGTGTGTGTGTGTGTGTGTGTGTGTGTGTGTGTGTGTGTGTGTGTGTGTGGGTGTGAGTGTGTGTGTGTGAGTCTTTCGGCTTTTCCCGTTTAGGGATCGCCACAACGGAACTCCGGTCCGCTAATGATTGGCAGTAGATTTTTACATGCTGGCTTGCCGGGCCTAACGCATAACCTTCAACGAAGGAATGCCCATTCACACATGTTGCCACACAGAAGACGTTCTAACTGAGTTGAAAATATTTTAGAATGATTTGCATGATTACTGTGGTATCAAAAACAGCCTCCTCTTGTTACTCATCATTGGAAAGCTCTCAGACAAGCAGGCAATTCTCCAGCTGACACCCTGTAACTATATTGTACACTTACAGATATACAATTATTTGTAAGACCATTAAGACTAGTAATTTTTTGCTCATAAAACATACTTTTTTTTCCTAAATCAGTAATACAAAATCAGTATCCATAGAGAAACCCCTCTGACACTAATACCAGTTTATAGGCCATTTATCGTAATACATTATTTATCATAGAGTGCAGATCTTATGGAATTCATTTTCAATGGAACATTTTGGAGAAAAGCTCCCCGGAAGTAAATGCTTTTCTGGCTTAGAAGACTTTATGAAGAAAAGGGATTAACTAGCCCCCTTCTGCTCAGAATTGAGTGAGTTAATAATCATTGTTTTTATTTTAAACAAATTTTACACAGAAACAGGACATAAAAATGAGGTCAAAGCTAAACAGTGAAAATAAGAATAAAACCCATGAGGTAGCAACAAAGACCAAAGGCAACTTTCCTCAAAATCAAACTAAGATAAAACAACAATGTAATCCAACTAGACAAACAAGCCCCAAACTGTTTATTGAGTGCTTTCATCAGTATAATCAGACTTCTTCAGAATAAAGAAATGACGTAATAATGAATTGATGAGCCAATCACAACCAAGTGTTAGTGTCATGTGATATTCAGGCACTTAAAAGTCTCACACTAAAAACACAAATTAACTAACATCACAAATAAAAAAAAATGTGTTAAATAATAAATATACAAAAATATACCCAAAATGAGCATCTATGCTAAAATAAAACCAGTTCAATTGATATTGTTTTTGTCTCAAAATACAATTAATGGGCATGTAGTCATGTTGGTTACAATTGCTTACTTAATTCATCACCTGCTCAGTAAACTGCTCAGAGCTTGTTTGTCTTGACAGATTTTTATTTTCAGTTTTTTTTTTTCAAAACTCATGAGAGTAGATAAAAGACAATGCCATTACCACAAAATACACAAAAGCAATTACAAGTAAGTTGTACAGTAACAAGTGACCCAGGAGTATAAGTTCATAGGTTCATAGGTGTATACTAGGCTAACAACCCTGGAGCCTATATAAGCCTAGCCCAAGAAGATTCCCTGGCATCATGTCGCCCAAAGTTAGTTCCCAGTGCCCCTGTCAAGCAAGGCCACTGAAGTGATCCCCGGGGTGAACTTCCTATTGCCCACCCACTTGTCAAGATTTTTCTTAAAGAGGGAAAGTGGAGTGCTCTGCTTGGTGTGAATGGGACGTTAGTTCCAGAGTATGGGAAGTCTCTGGGTTAGGAACCTGTCCCTCCAGCATATTCTGTTTATTGTGGTAATGAGGTTAAGGTCCTTGGAGTGTGTGGCACGGAGGGATTGGGATTTCTTTAGGTGTAGCATATCTAGTAGCTCTGGGTCAGACATGGCTTTGTAGGTCAAGCAGAGATCGCCTCTAAGTAGGCAATAAGAGACAGAATATAACCGGAGGTTTTTGAGTCTGTCCATATAGGGCATTTGTCCAAGGCCTAAGATACTCTTAGTGAGGTATTTTTGTGGCCTTTCCAGTTGTTATAGGTGTCTAGTGAGGTACATACCAAATGGGGCGTTATATTCTATAATAGTTCTAATGAGGGATGAGTAGAGAGGGATTATGACCTCTTTCTTCCTGGATGAGAAACCTTTTGTAATGAGATGTGCCACATAGAAGGACTTTCTGACTACAGTGGCAATGTGGTTATCAAAGGAGAGATTGCTGTCAACCTGTGTCCCCAGGTCTCTTATCACACCTTTGGTGTTTAGTGGACTACCGCCTATGTGGTAGTTCATGGGTACCAAATTTTTCCCAAAGTGAATGACAATGCACTTTTTGGCATTGAGCTTAAGGCCATGGTTCTGGCACCAGTCATTGGTGTCAGTGAGGCCTTTTTGTAGAATGTTTACATCAGCTGGAGAATCAATAATGGCTCCCAGTTTGCAATCATCTGCAAACTTGGTCAGCCAGAGTCCCTTTGTGTTGGCTTGAACTTTGGAGAAGTAGATGCCATACAGGAGAGGACCTAATACCGACTGGTGTGAGACACTACTTGTAACTGGTCGGTAGTCAGATATGGAGTCCGCTACTTTCACAATGTTGGTTCTATCGTGAGCCAGCTGGCACCCATCTTATTACATAGAGGTTTGTGTCTACTTTAGTGAGTCTATCTATGATTCCTGAATAAGGGATGGTGTTGAAGGCCTTGGCAAGATCTAGGTAGGCTGTGTGAACTACCTTGCCCTCATCTACAGCTCTGGTGACAGACTCAAAGAAGTCTATCAGGTTGAGCAGGCATGATCTTCCGTTCACAAACCCATACTGCGTGGGGTCCAGAGTTTGGAGATTCCCTTTTTCCTTATTTATAAGGTCCATGATGATGTGCTCCATGGCCTTACATATCAGACTCCTCAGGTTAATGGGGTGGTAGTTGCCAGGGTCTGAAGTCACTCCCCCCTTGTGGAGTGGGATGACTGCAGCAGTGCACCATTCTGTAGAAACAAAGCCTGAAATGAGGCTGTGCTTGAACAGGGTACTCAGGTGTGGTGCCAGCTCAATTTGTAATTCATGTAGAATACAGCCAGGGATAATATCAGGTCCCATGGAAGCTGTATTCTTGACTTTGGACAGTGTGTTTTTTTACCTGTGTATCCGTGATGATGGGGTCTTGGCATTCCTCAGGTATTGTGATGGGCCCTTTAGGGGATGAAAGGGGGGTAAAGTTTGCACTGAACCTGTCGGCCAATATGTTGGCAATATCAGTTGGTTCTCTATATGTATTGCTATTGTGCTGTAACTCAGAGCAGATCTGAGTATTGACATGTAGATTCTTGACATAACTATAGAAGGCCTTGTGATTCTCTTTAGAATCTGCAGAAATTTTGTTTTCATAGTTAGCTTTAGAGGACTTGATGATGGATCTCAGTTTTTTGCTGAGGCTAACAAAGGAGTTTTTACAGTCTTGGGACTTCACCCTTTTCTGCAACAGTTTTTTCCTTCTGTTGTAGAGTTTGTTTACTGTGGGAGACCACCAGATTGCTTCCTTTTTTTGCAGGAGAGCGTCTTGGTTCTGTTTGGTATGGCCAGTTCCATGCACTTGTGTATGTGCTCATACAGTGCATTGGTATATGATTCAGCAGTCATGCACCTATTTTTCATTTGCATGGGTGTCATGAAGTTAGCCACCTCTGTTTTAGAAGTCCAAAATTGGCTTTGGAGAAGTTTTTTATGGTGGTTTCCTTTATGGAGGGGTGACGGTGGGATGTGGATATCCATGGTGATTAGCTTGTGGTCAAGGAGGAGTTGATTACTGGTGTACAGCAACGGTCACCCATGTTAGTAATGACCAGGTCAAAGATGTTTCTACCCCTGGTGGGGGTAAGAATGAGTTGGTCCAGAGCACTGGAATTAACGAATTACAGAAAACGTTGAGCAAGTGTGTTGGTACATGAGTAATTTTTCCAGTTAATGGAGGGGTAGTTAAAGTCTCCCAGTAAAAGGGTATTGGATTGTACCCTAATATTTTCCAGTGTGTTTAGGAATGTGGAGTGGGAGTCTTGTGACATGGTGGGGGATCTATAGCAGGCTACAACCTGGATTGCATTTTTACCCAATGTTAGTTGTACCTGAAGTATTTCTGATGCGTTATGTTTGGCTACTAGTCTGGAGGTGTGCATATCCTTTATGAATATGGAGACACCATCACCTTTAGTGCTTCAGTCCAGGTTTAGGAGCTGAAAGGTGTGGTATGAATTATAGCCTGGTAGTGCTGGGGTGCTCTCTGGAGTCTTGAACCAGGTCTTGGTCACTGCACAGATGTCAATATTCTCCACTTTAAGGATTGCTTTGAGCAAGTGCATTTTGAGATTTAGACTTCTAGCATTGAATAGCATAACCCTCAGATTTTGTTTGCTTGTAGCTGTTATGGTGGTAATTTTGTCTTTAGGACATTGCTTAAAAAAGGCACTAGAGGGGTGGCAAGAGCCTTGGCCAGTATCCAGAATCCCTGGGGTGACAGGTGCAGGCAATCTCTGGTGAAGCATCGAGGTCTGTCAATCATGTCATCCCAGGCAGTCAGAAACTGGATCCTCTTAGAATGACACCAGAAACTTAGCCAATTGTTGAAGTCAATCATTTTCTGCTTGCACTGTGGTATCATTCTGGGTGACAGTAGGATGCTACTCAGAGCTAGGGTCATACCTGCCTGGGCTACAAGATCAGAGAGCTTCTCTATGTCTCTTTTCATGTAGTCCATGGAGGTACATCTCTGGTCATTCAAATCAACATGGACAATGACAGTCATATTTGTACCCATTGTGGAGTGACCTAAGTGTGTGCATTATGTGGCGGATCCTGGCACCCAACAGGCAGCTGTCTGTAACTTTCTCCTTATTCAACCTAGTGAGTGGGACATCAGTGTGCCTTACTACTATTGAGTCACCTATGACTAGTGTATTGGGTAAGTTGTTTTGCCTTATGGCCGTTGGTTGAGTGGCACACTGTTTATGTGTGCTATGTGTCTCATGGTTTGTGCCGGGATGTGGTGGTTGTTTGCATTTCTGCCTCGCAGGTCTCTGTTGTTTGGGCAGATTTTTATTGAGAGCCTCTGCAAAAGTAAGTGTGTGTTTTGTGTCACTATGTGAGGGCTGTAGTGGTGTATGTTCTGGAGGGCTATGAATGTGGTGTGGTGCGGGTGTTATCCTTCTCCTCTTGACTGACTTATCCAGTCTTGGCTGGAGACTGCTTGGCTTCCAATTTGGCTATATATGTGCATCTCTCACAAGTCATAGTGTTAGGTGGTAAGAAGAGAGGGTTGTCTGTGTACATGAGGCAGTTGCTACACTGCCTCAGGTTGCCCAAGTTCACCAGGTTGACAGAAGAAAGCACAGGGAACTGACCTTTCGACATGCCTGGATATGAGCTCACTATATTAAGTACTGAAACCTTTTACAGGAAAATGTTACTCAAAAGTGTCTGAGTCTGTACAGAGCACTGCCAAACACTCTAGGGGAAAGCAATACGTAGACCCTGATGAAGTATTTAGGCAGATATAGGCAAATAACCATTAAATAAAATAAATTAAAACAAGTACAAACAGTATCATATCCTCCAGCTGGTAATGCCAAAAGATGGCTTTGTAGTTGCCGATATTCAAATGAGCAAACATGAAGATAGTGCCTGTTTAATAAAGGAATACTACAAGTTTAGAAAACAATCAGTACACCAGTCATAAATCACCTTTGTGTTTTAATAACTGAATATTTTTCAACACGTAAAACCAAATAGGCAGAATGGGTGTACATGACCAAAAGAACTGAAAATATCAGCAACAGAACTATCTCCACAAATATTACCATTTAATAAGAAATGTTTACCAATTATTGTTAGTCAAAGATAATTAATATGTGTGTTTATTGAAGGAAAAAAGTACACTCATTGAAAAACAGAAACTGTAGTGCAAGAAATACAACAGAACTATATCAAGTAACTAATACATACCATATTAACAGATAAACAAAACAGTAAATTCAATCAAACAAGTTTGTTTGTGCTAGCCATGAGTGTAGCTGATGAATAAGAAAAGACAAAGAAAAAGCTCAACCCGTCCTGGTCTCTGGATACCTGTCCCACCATAGGGGATGCATGGCCGAGACTAAAAAGAAGTCTGTATGTTGAATAGTCAAAGAGGAGTCATGTAGGCATCGTTAACCACCATAAACCGCTGACGTATACATTTAGGAAAATGTAAACCTTTGAATGCATTACTCTAGATTTCTTCATTTCAGGAAAAAATGAAGAATGACTAGCAGAATAGTAAAGAAAATGCAATACTGAATCATAGATAAATCTTCTTCTTTCGGCTATTTCCCGGTTAGTGGTCGCCAAAGCGGATCATCTGTCCACTCATGATTGGCAGTGGAGTTTTACAGTGTGAAGTTGCCAGCCCGGCGCCCAACCTTCCACAGAAGGCACACACACACGCACACACTCACACCTAGGGCCAATTTAGAGTGTCCAATCCACCTACTGCATGTCTTTGGGATGTGGGACGAAACCGGAGCACCTGGAGGAAACCCACACGACCACAGGGAGGACATGCAGACTCTGCACAGAAGGCACCCCAGCCGAGAATCGAACTGGAGAAACTCTTGCTGTGAGATGGCAATGCTAACCGCTGCACTACAATGGCCGCCCACTGAATCATAGATAAATGAGAAGTAAAAATTCTTTTTAACATAATTCAGCCATGAGAAAACAAACCAGGTAGAAACCACCACGATGTAAAAACAAAATCTATTTATTAAAACTAGAATAACAAGCACCAATTCAGCCATGAAAAAACACAGAAAAACTAAATATACTATTGGTTCTGTGCTTGCATAGTTTTATAATTTCTGTTGAAGATATCAAGATAATACCTCCTATTAGATGTAGACAGGAATTATCATTTGGAAAGGCAACAAGCTGGAAGAAAAAGAAGTTATGTACTCACCATAACGTTCCATGTTTGTAGTCCATCTTGCCCTTCATTCTTACACTTCAGTTTGGAGCCAAACCACGGCTTCGGCAACTCTCTAGCTCAAAGTCTTCTGCTTGTCTCATGGCAAGAAGGTATCCCATCATGCACCGCTGACATATCCCAGATCTTGTTTGCTGCAAGAAGTAAATATATAGAGACAAAAAACAAACCATGGAGAGAGGTCTCAACACAGAGATAAAGCAATAGTCACAACTCCCCCAGGTCCTCAAAGGAGGAGGCAGGAGGGTGGGATAGTAAGAATGAAGGGTGAGATGGACTACAAACATGGAACATTATGGTGAGTGCATAACTTCTTTATGTTCTATAGTCCTATCTCGCCTACATTCTTACACTTGGGACAACGTTCCTAGCACCTTTACCTTGGGTGGCTCACGGTAAAATGCTCCTGAGTACTGTGGAACCAAAGGAAGATCTGTTCCTGGAAGCCACGTCCAATTTGTAGTGAGTTATGAATATATGAGGTGTAGCCCATATTGCTGCTGCACAAATGTTATCCATTGGAATCTTTGCTTGAAAAGCTACCAAGGTAGAAACAGATCTGGTAGAGTGGGCTTTCATGTTGAAGGGGAGATCTTTGCCACTGGACATATAAATGAATGAAATGCAGCTTGAAATCCAGCGTGATAAGGTGGATTTTGAGACTGGTAAACCTTTCTTTGCATCCAAAAAGGAAATAAACAATTGGTCTGACCTTCTGAAACTCCTGGTTCTATCGAGATAGAATTGCAATTGTCTATGAACGTCAAGCTGGTGAAATTTGTACTCTGCCTTGTCAGAAAAATTAGGGAAAAAGACATGTAGTTCAATGGATTGATTAACATTGACCTGAGAAGAGACCTTAGGAACAAAAGAAGGGTTGGTCCGTAAAGAAACTCTGCCGCTGTGAAATACCAAATAAGGGGGCTTAATAGAGAGGGTTTGCAGTTCTGAGACCCTCCTTGCAGATGTAATGGCCACTAAAAATATAGTTTTCCATGAAAGGAATTTGAGGTCACAAGTTGCTGAAGGTTCAAAGGGATGCGAAGTAAGTTTTTGAAGTACAAAATTCAAATCCCAGGGTGCCACAGGGTCCATAACGGGGGGGTGTAATAATGTAGCCCCTTTAAGGAAAGCTCTGCACAATCTATGCGCCATAAATCCGCACCAGGGATCATACCAACAGCTCTACTAGATAGGGGCCAAGGGCACTAGCTGCTAGATCAAGGGCCTAGGGAACTAACCAAAGGGGCGGTGAATACCACACAAAGGCGATAAGAGTTGGTCCCTCCTTGTCTGTTTATGTACCATACCACTGACATATTGTCCGAGTGGATCGCAATCGTCCCTAGAGGGAGAAAGCTGTGAAGTGCTTGCAACACAAGAAGCACTGCTCTCATTTCTAAGACGCTGATATGCAAATGAGCCTCGTGTTCCTGCCACGTGCCTTGGACTGTTCTCCCTAGATAATGTCCCCCCACCCTATCTGGGAGGCATCCATGCTCACAGTGGTGACAGGGGGAGACAGAACAAATGGTCTACCTGTGGTTAGACGGCTTGACTGGGTCCACCAGTGAAGATCCTGTTTGCATGATTCTGTTATCAGGATGAGGTGAGAAAAAGGTAGGTGCTGCAGTGACCATTGGGCAAAAGGTAACCACTGCAGAACCCTCATGTGCAGTCTGGCTAATGGGACTAATGTTATTGTAGAGGCCATCGTCCCCAACAATTTGAGCACCGTCTTTGCTTTTGCCTTCTGTTGTGAAAGTAGACTCCAAATTTGTCGCCAGCAATTCTGGATTCTCTTTACGGGGAAGTAAGCTCTCATTGTGACGGTATTTATTTTGGCACCAATGAAATTCACATGCTGAGAGGGTGACAATGCAGATATATGCCAGTTTATTGTAATCCCTCACTGCAAGCAAGTCATGATGGTGGCCTCCCTGGCCTGTAATAGTAGATGCCGGGTGGTGGCAGTGAAGAGCCAGTCGTCCAGGTACAGAAACACTTGGAATCCAAGGCATCTCAAGTGAGCCGTTACCACTGCCATGCATTTGGTGAACACCCTGGGGGCTGTGGTGAGACCAAAGGGCAGGGCACGAAACTGGTAATGACTGGCACCCAGCCAGAAGCGTAAGTGACTCCTTGACACTCTGACCATTTTGATGTGGTAGTACACATCTTGGAGATCTATGGAGCACATCCAAATGTCTTTCCCTAACAACGGGAGTATCGACTGTAATGTGACTATAACTTGGACTTCTCTATAGATTCATTCAAGTTGCTGAGATCCAAGATGGGTCTCAAGTCCCCTGTTCTTTTTGGCACCAAAAAGAATCTGAAGTAAGTCCCTAATCCTACTTGGTCTGCAAGGATGGGTTGGATGACTCTCTTTTCGAGCAACTTTTGGATTTCTAGAGTTGCTGAACCCCCTGTGATTGGGTGAAACATCCAGGATTCTTCTGATCTGAGGAGGGGGGAAAGAGAAGGGAATACAGTATCCTCTGGTAATTATCCTTAGTACCCACTTGTCTTGAGTGATATCGCACCAGGCTTCTGGGTATAAAGATATACGTCCCCCGACTGGCTCCAGAGATGTGCAGTCGGGCCTCTTTTCAGGAGCACTGGTAGGGACGACCACAAAAGGAATCACGATCTCCCTGGTTATTTCATCCTCCTTTGCCTCTGGACAAGGAATCACCCTGTGCATCCTGGGAAACCTCTTCAACTTCTTGAACCACATCTTTCCGCCCCTCTGCCCTTTGGGATAGGGTCTACAAGGAATGGAAAAATAGACTCTCACGGCAGACAGGGTTTTCCCTTCCTGTTGGCACTTGGTGAGTGCATCCTTTACCTTAGGTCCAAACAATGAGGATCCATCAAAGGGGGCGTTGGTAAATGAAGACTTAAAGGCCTCTGCAAAGTTACACAAGCGCATCCAGGAGTGTCTTCTAAGAGAAACTCCTGAACCTGCTGCCCTACTCGCTCCATCCGCTGCATAAGATATCAGCCGCATGGAGGAGTTGACAATAGAATTTAAGGTAGACATCTGTGCATTAAACTTATCAGATACCGCTTCAGATACATTACCTTGAAGAGTATCTCTCAGCTCTTTCAGATCTCTCTGGAGCCTAGTGAAATGAGACAGGTAGTTCAGCGATCTGAGTGTAAAAGCCGCTGAAGAAAAGATACGCTTGCTGTACCTATCCATCGTTCGAGACTCCTTGTTCGGTACATGGACAGCGGAGGAAGTTTCAGCAAGTTCCTTTTTGGTGGCTGCTGCCACCACCATGGCATCTACTGGCACGGCTTTAGTAAGAAAATATTTGTCCTGAGGTGCTGACAAGAATTTAATAGGTCTTCTAGGAACCAGTTCCACAGTATCAGGGGATTCCCACACCTACCGACTCACCAGATCCAGGAGCTCGTCGAAAGGCGGAGATACCCAAGAGGTGGAAGGTTGGGACCTGAAAGCCTATAGGTACACTGACTCCTCATCAGAAGGGGAGGTGGTGGGCCAGTCACCTCTCTGTTTCAGGATCTCAAGGATATCTGCGAAGGAGATATCATCAGATATCTTTTGACTCCTCAAGGTCAGTGTCTGGTGTAATGGACTCATCGGGGGAGATAACATGCTTCCTCTTACAAGTTTTCTTCCGAGGGGGCTCCTCAAAAGCATATTCTGGGGAGACCTTGAAAGACTGGGGACCACTCATGGAGGGTTCCTGAGGCTGCGAGTCTCTGCTGTGTTGGATGAGAGAAGGTGCTGAGACTGAGGTTGGTGCTTTGGGGGAAGAGTGTCAGTGCCCCTAGTTGGAACTGAGGACTTGGACAGAACACTCCTCATCACCTGGAAGGCCAACAACCCTCTAGGCTCTGAGGATGCCCCCCCACTCCAAAGGTGCAGAGGCAGCCCTCGGTGCTGAGGAGATAGGCTCTGAGGCAGATGTGAGGTCCGAACTCACCCGAGCCGAAGCACTGAGAGGTAAGCTCGGAACCAAAGAAGTTCAGGTCCAAGCGTCCCCCTCGGGCCTGACTGGAGAGCTTAGGACCCTAGACCCCACTGACGGCACCGAAGGGGTGAGAGTGGTATTGAAATCTCTGGCTCCGCTGCGCTGGAGTGGCTTGGAGGAGGAACAGTGACAGGGTGTACGGGCTCATTAGGCTCCGGAGCCGACTGGGATGGAGCCGAAAGTAAATTTGCCAGCGCCGATGTCTTGAAGAGTCTGTGCACTACTCTCTCAATGTCCTCATCAGAAAGGCTCCTTGAGGCCCTGGAGCATAAAGTGGGGGACCTAGACAGCTGAAAAATAGGCAATCTGAGTGTCGGAGAGACCGGATGAAGTTAGCGACTGGCACCGAGACACAGACTCAGTTATCGGTTCCATAACTACTGGAACCAAAACTGATTGTTCCACATCAGTAACCTCTGTCGGCACCGAAACCAGTGGAGCCAAAGAGGAATTAGTCAATTTGGCAAATTTGTCTGGTGGCTCCGACAACACAGAGTCAGTGGGAGACCGCCTTTTTGTAGTTTTAACTTTCTCTTTTGGGAGATGGTGACTTAGAACTAGATGAGGAAGAAGAAGCCAACTCATCCTCAAAAGAATGCTTTAACAGGTCTTTCAAAATGAGTTTGTTCTTTCTCTCTTGAAGGAATCGAGGACTAAAAGCATGGCAAAAGGAGCAAGACTCTTGAAGGTGTATAGCACCTAAGCAGTATATGCAAATAGTATGCCCATCTGTCAGGGACATTTTTTGGGTGCACTTAGTACATTTTTTAAAGCCAGAAGGCTTGTGGTCATTCACATCTTTAGACATATCCGTACAAATCACAAACACCAAAGTCAGAAAACAGAAAGAGAGAAAACAGGGACTACCTCTAAATGAAATGGTTAGCCCTGCGGAAACAACAAAGTCAGACAGAGGACTAGATCCTCTAACTTAAACAGGCCTAGCCCTGGAAGAAGAACACGAGCAACAGAACCGAGGACTAAGTCCCCTAACTTAAATGGGCCTAGCCCTTGGTGAAAATACGTTTAGCAAGGGAAACAACAATTAGGCAAACCCCAAATAGCAAGAAAGACTAACAGCGATGTAGGGATACACAACAACTGGCCTACAGTAGAACGGCCAATCAAAAACAGCAAAAAACACAGCAAACAATGCCACAAAATGCCTTAAACAGACACTAGACTATAAACGATCATTAAGTAAGTAGAATACTCTTTTTGAAGTAATAAATTGAATAACAAGTAGAAAAAAATTTCACTTAGCCACGGCCAAGAAGAAGCACATCTGAGCTCATTGAGCGGCAAACGAGATCTGGGATATGTCAAAGGTGCATGATGGGATACCTCCTTGCCACAAGCAGCAAAAATTATCTGAACAATCCTACCATAGGATTCACAGAGAATATTACCACCATTGCTATTTGGCTAACCAATTTCTCTGCCAATTAGCACAATGGTGACAACCTGTGATTCAGAAACAAACTATACCTTCTCTGAAGAATACTTCATTAGGAATTAATTACCACGTTTCATAACTAACACTTCTCTGTCATTCCTGACTACACTAGTGTTCTGTCTTCCAGCCCATGCATAGCAGTTGAACTAGTACCTCCCAACCTGTGCACACACACACAAACACACACACACACATACACACACACACACACACACACACACACACACACACACACACACACACACACACACACACACACACATGCACACACACACTCACAGATATTCACAGACACACACACACACGCACACACACTCACAGATATTCTCACACACACACACACACACACACACACACACACACACACACACACAAACACACAAACATGCACACATACGCACACACACACACATACATACACATACCCTCACTCTCTCTTGGATATCCATGTAACTGCAAACATATATGCTCACATGCATGCTCCCCCCAACACACATATGTTCATGCAAATATACAGAGAGAATGCTTTGATATGTTACTATGGTGACCACTCATACAAACACACACTCGCACACAAAGATGGCTTCCCAGTGCCTACCTATACTCACACTATAAGCTGTGAACCTATCAATAGGAGTGAATGGCTGTACATTGTATTTTGGCAGCATACTGTTTTTTCCTTCTTGTTAAATATATAACTTGGTAGATTCAGAGCTATTTTGGGGGGAGAGTACATGGCTAATTAACATTAACTATGCCCTTGGACTACTTCATTTGTATGTGGCTTTGCCAACAAGACTGTTGTCCAAGCTATGGCCAGTGCCAGTAAAATGTCAAAGCAGGAAAGTATTCTATGAATTGCTCAAGCTTACCACATTCTGCAGAAATCTTCAGAGCAAATGCTTCTACAATGTAATACGCTTTTATGAATCTGAGGGCTAATTTTTGTCAAGACATGATGGGAGTAAAGTGTTAACAGTGCAAATAATTATGAGAGTTTAAGAAAGCTATATGAGGTTTTAAAAAACATAGTCTCTTAATAAACGATCTAAGTAAAAGAATCCAGTGTGTTGTCAAGACCCTAGCATGAAATGTCCAGAGACCATACTGAAGAGCAACGACTTGGTATTTTGAGCCCATCTTTTTGATTTTGGACTTGAAAAATTACTCATGCGAACATGGGGCAGCTACTGTGCTATATGTTGAGATTGTTTTGTTAAAGGATTTGAAATACTTATTTGGAATATTCTGCCCTCATCTTCAGACTGTATAGAACAGCAACAGATTATGCATTTTCAGCTCATATTCTGATTTCATAACTAAAAGATTACTCGGGTTAACAAGGAGAGCTGCTATAATTCAATAATACTTTGAGATTATATAGTAAAGGATTAAAACATTTTTCATTATTGCAAAAGTAAAATAAGCTATGAAAGACATTCCGTTTAATAGCAGATACTCCATCAAGTAGACTGAATTTAAGTTAAGTCAGACTTTCCAGATCTGTCTTAATTTTATTCTAGTGTTTGATTAAGATGTTAAAGTTTGAATATTTGATTTGTATTTAAGTCCCAGATATTTAAATTCATTAAGAGAGACATCAGTTTTAGATGCCAAAGATGAATTACTTTGTTCATGGCAATCAAAGGAAAAGGTTGATTTGTCAATATTAACTTGCAATTTGTGGGTTTACTCTAATCTTTCACTACCTGAGTTACCTGGGGAAATAAACTTGGCCAGATTTTGAAACTACAAATGGATATCTTCTACACATTCATTAATGTTAATGTCTGTGTTATAAAAATTTAATTCCTTGTAATCTGGGTCCTAAAGGATCCCAAAAAAGTGTTTCAAAGGTAAAACAAAATGTACGCCTTGCCTACCACAAGTCTACTACATGTAGAGATCATAACTGCAGAGACAGTTCTCCTATTTATGGAGAGTGAATCATATAAAACCTTGACAGCTTATGACAAATTTCCATAAGACTTCAAACAGAAAGGAAACATGTACATGAACAAATGTTATGCTTGCATGCACTGCAACCCCCCCCCCCCCGCTGATTACCACATCTCATAATATGGTATGAGTTTAACTCTAGCATAATGTTGTTCTCCTGGATTTATCTTATTTCTATGAAATATGCAGATAAAAACAAAATCGAAGCCTCAAACAAAGGATATGGCTCACAGCTATAGAATGAAATATCCAAGTAGAAAAGCTGAACGAAACCACTATAGCCATGGTGGTTTGGCTTAGCTTTTCTACTTGGTCATTTCCATGAAACCTGACTGAAATTTTGTGATGATTTGCTTGTCTTCAAGATGATTTTTTGCCAGTACCACTGAATAAATCTTACTACCTAGATTAATTAGTGATATAGGATGATGTTATTTAATTAGACAAGGATCTGCATTTGGTTAAAAATAATGGACAGGACCTCAGTATGGTATGTCACATAAAAATAAGGCATAATATCATAAAAGCAAATAATTCTTTCAACACTGAATACAACTTGAACCTGAAGTGCAGAACACTTAACATTTTCTGAAAAATGAAATAAAACGGGTATGGGTACTTGTATTAAACCACCAGATAACTATATGTCTCATACTGCTTTCAATAATATGTCCACTGATTAACATCCCCAAAAACAGAACATACAGTAAAACACTAGGAATTTCATATAATCACAGACACTGAATGCATAGATTCTGTCAAAGCTGTGAGATAAATATAACCATTTCCCTACTGGAACCATTGTAGTAAAGCATATTTAATTTAAACACTAACTCAAAATGATGTTATTGGTGTTTCAAATGGAGAGCAAGAATACATGTTGAGGGATTACCTTCTACCACTGGAGGCTACCTGACGAATGTATTGTCAGGAGATGCATCTGTAGATGACAATGATATAGTAAATATTACTTTCTTAATAGCTGGTATTACTCCCCCTCCATGACACTATCCCACACACATATTGATCCATTCATGGAAATGCATTTATTTGTGCAAAAACTGAAATTGTCTTTGATGATCTTACATGTGCATCCCAAGGGAATGACCACTGACATTCCAGGAAGTACATCGGTACAAACCATCACAAAGAGTCTAACCTGATACTGACACTGCAATGGAGGCATGGAAGTCCTGTTACAACTGATACTGAATAGTTGGGTAGTAAATGGAGTCATCTAATTGCCACAGTAACTGCAAGACAGAATGCCACCCGTCAGGTATTATCAGTCTTGCAAACTGTTTTAAGTAAATTTAAACCACAACAATGGCAACCAGCAAATGGCAAAGAGAACATAGTTCAACGGAATCAGTAATTCTCACCCTGTTATTATGCTTCCAGGTTCTGTTATTGCTTTTGACAGGATAACTAATGGATTCTTATTGAAAGGTTATAAGAGTATTGCCAGAGTAAAATGTCCAGAGCTTAAAGGAAATCGACACTCTTTATGGCAAATTACATCTTCAGCGAGTTTAGAATGCAAGTGCCTGCATGTATAAGGAACTACATGCATGCATCATCAGAAATACACATTCAAACTCTACATTCATTTCCAGTAGCAACCATTTAAACCTTTTACTACACCACTACATAAAGCACTAGAGCCCCACCCCTGAAGAATGAGGTAGTATGGGTAACAACTTGCTCTCATGCCACTGAGAGTGATATAAAATTTTAATAAAGTATACACAGTAGTTGGTATCCCCATTACAGTACTAAAAATTACACCAGCAAAGACTTGAATTGAAATTATGGATAAACTATAACTATGGCTATTTTACTGATAATTAGAATACAACAATAATATAAGAAGGTCAGTGATCCCAATGAATAAGTTGCTATGGCTGAGGACACCATACTGCAAACATAAATGTAATACCATAAATGTACTATGTAATGAACAGAATCTCAGAATAATGAAACAATGCTGCATATAATAGTAACCTTACCAGAAAAAATAACTACAAGTCATTTATCCATCACTAGGAAGAGAGATCAGAACTGTTGTTGTCTTACTAAAAATATACAATATATGACTTATGTTTAGTCAACAATTTTTGGTAAATCTGAGAAATCTGTTCAGCTTTCAAAGCTTTATAACTGATTCATGTCCAAGACAAAGACACATTAGATGGATATGCAATTTTAAAATTCAAGTAATGTTTTCAGTTGTATGTTAGTACTCTCAGTTCACATTTACCCTGGTAAATTGGCTTAAATTTTCATTTAAACTCTTTCCACTTGAAAGACTTTCTTTATGTTGGCTGCTAATAAAACATGGAAGGCATCTGCTGCACTCAGTAGTTTTACATATATAAGTCTGGGAGGATATCTTCTCTGGGGAGAGAAAAAGATGCAGAGTCCTGAGATAGTTATCGCTATCAATAGTATGCAATGAACCAACTTTTACAGCTCCAGCTGGGAAGCTAAAGTGTTCTTACATAGCTATGTCTAGTTTATCATTGAGATAGAATTCTTCCAAACCTCCTGATTATAAAATTATCTCTTGTAAATCTACCTTTTATAGCAATAATTGATTATTTCGTGGACTTGGTGAATATGTTATGTTGATACACCTTAGGCATAATTTATATGGTGATCTTGCAGGCTGAAAAACTTTTTTTTTTCATTATTCATAAAAATCAAATTCCAAACCCTGTAGCAAATTGTTCATGTCCACAATACCTGTGAGATACACAAGATGGCTAATTATTTCTTTGTCTAGTACAATCATGATCAGCACTGAAAGAATTTGTGAAGCTGAATAATTAAGGTGGTAATACTCCCAAGAAGCATGCTGGCAGCCTGGAGTTCTAAGGTACGGAAACACTCATCATTAATTATTATATGACTTGCCCCTCCAAAAACACTTATCAGTTACTCCCATTGAAGTTATCAGATGATATTTTTAAATATTACTATTATTATTTTTCTCATCTGGTGAAAAAGTAGAAATTACAAACGCTTATTTTTTGTACAACTGATAAAGCACCCTTGCTCTTACCAAGGTTCAGGACATGTAAATATTACAAACTACCAGATGAAAGCAGTAATGCTATGAATGACCCCCTGTTATCTGTAAAAACATAAAATCATTATCCCTTCCACAAACACGTGTTACTTTCAAGTCATGGCAATTATTAGCAAATGCAAAAATGTAGTCCTTGAAGTGACACTAAGCAAATCATCCAGATGCAAATCTCAGGCCAGTTAGGAGCTATACTACTGAGTTTTACTTTTAGGAATTGCAGTAAGAATGGCCCCAGAAATATGAACAAAGTGCAAGAGTGTGTAATCACAATCACTCATTCTGAAGCCATCTTCCCAGTTCCTCCATTAGGAAAAACATGTCCAACAAGTGATAAATGAACAACACCATCACCATCATATCTGGGTTACAGGCTTACAATCCCCATCTGATACAACCGTATATGACATTAAACAAGTCGCACAACCATTCAGAACTCCTAGTTCAACCTTCAGTCAACTTTACTAGTGGGTCATAGCTGATTATAAGTAAGCATAAAGTAAAGTACAAAAAACAAGTGTTGCCTGGGTATGTGCAAAAAATATCACTAACAATCAATGATGATGGTGTGTATCAAATTGAGATGCAGACATGTATCTCTGATGCGGCACCACATAAGTATCACAGTTGAATGAACACTATATTTGCAGACTATCATTAGACTGT
Organism: Protopterus annectens; assembly: GCF_019279795.1. Classification (NCBI taxonomy): domain Eukaryota; kingdom Metazoa; phylum Chordata; order Ceratodontiformes; family Protopteridae; genus Protopterus; species Protopterus annectens. Next base: position 717,709,214 of record NC_056744.1, read on the forward strand.
TTTCTCATTCCTAAATTAAAATGTCATTCACTTTAGCTAGCTGTTTGTAATTTAAAACACTTTTTCATAGACATTAACTTAAGTTATATATTCTGCAGTGTTACTGTCTGCATTCTAATACACTGAAAGTAACCCCACCTTGAACAGTGCAGATATAACAGCCATTTAATAAACTACTGTTAGCTTAGTTACCCCAAACTCTCAGGCAGCTTTTAAAGGTAAATCCAAAGAAAAATAAATGCTGTGAAATTTATAGACCTTTATGTCAGGCAGCAGAGTAATGCCAACAGTGTTAGTGACACGTGGAGCACTTGGCACAACTTAAAAAGCAAGGGCAAAAAGTTCCTCAAAAATTGAATTCCACAGAAATGCTGAGAGCTACACGAATTCAAAACATAACATTGTCACATAATTATTCATACTTTAGCGTGCTTTATTTAGACTACAATTAATAATTCATTATGTAGTCCACAGTCTGATTTTCTAATCCCCTACTGCTTAATATTGAACAAGTCACTTGGCCAGGCAGAGCTTGCAACTCATTCCTGTAAAGATGATTGCATCTGGCACTCTTCTTCAAGTTCTGCTGCTTTACAAAACAATAAAATAAAGTCATCCCTCCATATTCTGATACTAGCTTTTATTTGATTTGCTTTTGTCTCCTTAAAAATTAGACCCATCTAGATAATCCATTCTACAGTTTTATACAACGTACAAACAGTGTATGAGTGGGACTCAGCTGGTTTCTTTTCATGCTGGCAGTTAGAATACAGTCATGAGAAATTATCAATGTAAAAGCTCTTGATGTCAGTTACAGTAAAACATTTTTTCAGAAATCACTAGCACTTAAAAGTAGAAAACAACACATGCTACAACCATACCTCTCAACTGTCCAGATTTTTGCAGAATTTCCAGATTTTCCCTCATATTTTTGATCTGTTCCTCATAAAATTTGTGGTTTTGTAGAAAATTGTTGAGGATTGAAATCACTAAATAATGACAATCATTTGCATTTCAGACTTCATATCCTTCAGAAAATGCTAATACAAAACTTGTTATTCTTGCCTTTGTCCAGATATCTTACTTCAAGAGGTTGAAAGGTATGGCCACAACTGACTTCTCTGCATAAGCAACAGATCGTGCCATGCAGATGAAGAATTTCTCAAATCAATAGCTCCTCATTTGTTTGAATGAAAGACAGCAGTTTTAGAAGAACAGACAGTTGAGGTACACACTTTATGAAATAATGTGTGACCTGATGAGTGATCTCCATATGAAGTACATCTTAATTAATTAAACTCTACTAGAATAATGCAGTCACATGATTACATGTGACCAGTCACACCAAATGGGATTCTAGGACCATTTTCTCTCATTATGTGTTCTATCATTGTGTGTTTATCCTTTGGTTCACATACTCTTGTCTGTGTTTAGGTATCTTATTACAACTAACATGTAAGATAAAATTAACTTAATATCTGTGAAGTGTTATTTATAAGGACCTTATTAGCAGGGTCTATATTAAAAGACCGAAGAGGTGTTTCAGCGAATACCTCTTGGTCGACACGTAATGAGCAAATGCAATAAAGCGCAAATACTCAAAACAGCAGTTTCTTTCCCTGGGAAAGAAACCGCTAGAACACACACACACACACACACACACACACACACACACACACACACACACACGCACACACACACACACACACACACACACACACACACACACACACACACACACACACACACACACACACACACATGCTTTAAAACATAACAACGTGGGTGGCTTCACCCCCCACAGCCCCCCCCCCTAACAAAATATACCAACTCCCAAGATTGCACTACAGTGCGGAAAGGAGCAAAGACAGGGGGATGGCCAAGCAATTTCTTTCCCAGGGAAAGAAATCGCTATTTTGAGCGTTCCCGCTTTAGTGGGTTTGTTCATCACGTGTCGACCAAGAGGTGTTCACCCCTTATTAGCATTATTGTATAACACACTCATTATAACCCATATAACCCATATAACCCATTGTATAATCACTGCACAAACACTTTTCATATTCCACAAAAATGCATGCAAGATGAAAGTACTCTATTACAAAGTAAGAACATTTAACCACTCTGAAGAACATGAATTCTTTATAGGCATCCATCTGTTGACCATACAGCTGATGCACACTGTATCATTGCTGTATCATTTTAAGCCACCTGGTAAGCACAGGTGCGGGATGCCTGACTGTGTTGCTGGCAATGTGGCAATGGGCAGTGTTATATCACCGGCAAAAACTATCTTCAGGAAAAGGGTGTACATTAAGCCCCTTCAGTGTGACAAGGGTTTGTGGAAGCCTGCCATAAATATAAGGGAACATACACAATGCTCTGTCTCCCTTTGCACTCAAACACCGACAAAAGATTAGTATACAATATTACCCAATGTGGCATGATGGCTCAACTATGTACCCTTGAAGCCAGCTTGTAACAGTAAAGACAGACATGCTTTAAGGCCATGATAACTCTAAAGAGAAAAGGGGATAAATGTAGGTCAGAAAAGGGGGAGAGAGTAGGCACAACTGCAATGCAGTTCAGTCGGGTCTGGCTAAAAAAATGAGTTGACTAAAAGAATATCAATTACTCTCTCTAAGTTGCTAAACAAATTACAGTTCCTCTTATACCATCAAGGATATGAAATACATATAAAAGTTTGGTAAATGCAGACTTATTAAGCATGCAACTCTATAAAAACTGTCCTAGCACTGAACTTTAGTGGAAAAGTTCTGAGGGCATTTAAGAGACGTACAGCTAAAACTGCATCTGATACTGCTGTAAAGAAAATATGCCAGACTTAACTTCTGCTCACAGGCAAAGGTAAATATGTTACAGCAAGCAAAAAGTACAGTTGTGTACACTTACCATAAATGTAGATGTATGAGTGTATTCACTGTTGCAGTCATTACATTTGGGTAATCCTGCTGGCAGGTTGCCCTCAGCCAGCCTGAATTTCAAAGTATTGGGTCCTGCATTGGCTGCTGTTGCCTCTTCCCTGACGTTAGGTCGTCAAGGGTATAAAAGAAGCAGCCAACGCCATTTTCTTCAGTTTTTCTTGCCCCAGATGTCAGGTAGGGTAGCCAAACTTTATATATATATTCTGAAATACACCAATATAAATTTTACCTTCATCTATAAGCAAATACACCCCATAGGTAGCATAAATCAGAGAAGGAAAGATAAGATCCAAAAGAAAAAAGGGGGAAGATGGGTGGGTAACCTGGACTGCAACAGTGAATACACTCGAACATCTACATTTATGGTAAGTGTACACAACTGTACTAATCTCTTCGTGTTTCACTGTTGCAGTCATTACATTTGGGTAGAGTCCCAAAGCTATGGTTGGGAGGCTGGAACTAGACAGTAGTAGGAGCGGCTATGAGGCCCTGCCCTGGATTTAGTGTAGAGTGGCAGATGATAATGCTTAGTAAAGATGTGCACTGAACTCCAAGTAGCCGCCTCTGAGAAAAGCTGCTGAGGTGGCTGCAGCTCTGGTGGAATGAGGCCTAATGCCCTTAGGCACTGGCTTGCCATGGTGTAAGTAGCAGAAACGAATGCAGTGGCCTAACCACCTATAAATAGTCTGCTTTGAGATAGCCTTTCCTTGTGATCCTGCAGCATATGCCACTAGTAATTGCTCTGTCTTCCTGAAAGCTTTGGTTCTGTCCAAGTAGACTCTAAGCTGTCTGTGTACATCCAAAGAATGCAGAATTCTCTCCCCCTTGTTCTGTAGATTTGGGTAAAAAGTTGGCAGATGGATGACTTGGTTAAGAGCCACACGACACTACTTTAGGCATAAATGTTGGGTTTGTCCTCAGGGAGACCCTGTCTGGATGGAAAATGATGAAAGGTTCCACAGCCATGAGCGCCTGTAGCTCTGAAAGTCGTCTTGCAGAAGTAATTGCTACGAGCAGAGCTGTTTTCCAAGATAAAAACTTCATATCCACAGTAGACGCTGGCTCAAAAGGAGGCAGGGTGAGCTTTTCCAAGACATAGTTGAGGTCTCATGCAGGTATTGGTAGTCTCCTTGGGGGTCTTAAATTTTTGGCTCCTCTGAGGTACTGCCTTAATAAAGGGTGAGAAAAAAGTGGTGGCTCTGTATTGTAATGAGCCGAAATGGCAGAGACATGAATTTTAATTGATTAAAAAGATAGGCCTTTGTCCAGCATCTCAGTTAAGTATTGCAAAATCTGAGAAATATTCGGTACTGCTGTATCAGTTCCTTGTGCCTGGTTCCAGGCACAGAATCTCTTCCATTTTCCAGCATAAGACTTTCTAGTACTAGGCCTTCTGGCTTCCAGAATGACATCCATCACAGCATTACTCTTACTCTTAATTAACTAACTTATTTTTCTATCTTATTAATACTGGTTGTACAGCTTACTTTCTATCTCTAAGCACAAGTCCTTCTTGTATTTTTATTAAAACCTTTTCTGTCAATTTCTACATTTAATTCTTTAAATTTTAAATTTTTAATTTTTAATGTTGTAATTTCTATAATTGCCGGAGCTTTTCTCCCCGGGCCTCTACTGAAAATGGAAATATATCCAGTTAGACTAGCCCGGTTAACAAATGTAAAATAAAATAAATAAATAAATAAAATTACTGAGAGGTGTTTTTTGTATGACTACATTATCCGCCATGCTGCCAAGTTTAATGTCCCGAGTTGGCTGTGCATGATCTGATTGTTTTGCTAGGACAGTAGTTGAAGTATTTGAGGTAAGGTCCACGCTGGGTATAGAGATAAGTTCCTTAGTATTGGATACCAGTACTGGCATGGCCAGTCTGGGGCAATCAGTATCATTTTTGTCTTCTCCTGTCTGACCTTTAGGAGCACCTTGGGGAGGAGAGGCAGTGGAGGAAAGGCATATACTGATAGTTTTTCCAGCTGAAAGATAGGGCGTCCACTTTCCATGCTTCTCTGTGATAAGTCCTTGTGCAGAATCTTTTTAGTTGGTAATTGAGAGGGGAGGCAAATAGATCTATGCTCGGGCATCCCCATTTCCTTGTTATCATGCTGAAGACTTGTGGATCCAGCTTCCACTCATGGGGATCCATGAGGTTTCTGCTTAGTTCGTCTGCCAGAGTATTTTCCTTTCCTGGCAGGAATTGTGCCTGCAGATGTACTTGGTAAGTCAAAGCTGTGTCCCACAAGGTCATGATTAGTCTGCAAAGGGGGTAAGAATGTGTGCCCCCCTGCTTGTTTATATACCACATGACCATGGTGTTGTCTGTTTTTATCAGTAGTTGTCCCGGATGAAGTAGGTCCTTGAAGTCTGTCAGGGCATTTTGAACAGGTAACATCTCTTTTTGATTGATATGTAGATGCATTTGGTTTGAGGACCATGTGCCCTGAATGCATCTTCCTGCCATGTGGGCTCCCCAGACATAGTCTGATGCATCTGATTTTATTGTCTGCCTAGCTGGAGATAATGTGAATGGCTGTCCCTTGTTCTGGTGACAAGCCTTTGCCCACCATTGAAATTCCTGTTGCAGGCAGGGAATGAGAGTAATGACTGTTTCCAGGCTGTGGCAATGTTGAGTCCAAACACTTTTTAGGTACCATTGAAGTTTCCTCATACGCAGTCTTGCATATGGAATTAGTAGGATGCAGGATGCCATGAAGCCCAAAGCCTGCAGAATTTTTCTTGCAGATAACTGGGCCTTTGTTGCCAACATTTTGAAATAGGTAGTCAGCTGCCTTTGTTTGTCTGGCGTGAGATAAGCCATCTGGGCAGCTGTATTCAAGCTTGCACCCAGGAATGTTACCTCTTGTGAGGGTACTAGTTTTGATTTCTTTTTGTTGACTGTGTACCCTAGGCATGTTAGTAGTCTTTTCACAAATGCCAGATGTTGAAGAAGAATGTCCTTGTTCTCTGCTTGAATGAGACAGTTGTCCAAGTAAGGATATATTTGTATTCCTCTTTGTCTGCAAAATGAAATTACTGGTGCCAGGCACTTTGTAAAGACCCTGGGCACAGTAGATAAGCCAAAGGGCAGTGCAGAGAATTGGTAATGCATTGAACCAGCCTTGAATTTTAGGTGTCTTCTGCATGATTGTCTGATTGGAACATGCAGGTATGCCTCTTTTAGGTCTAAAGTCACAAGCCAAGCATTCTTCCCCAGCATGGGCAGAAGCTGCTGCAAAGTCAACATTCTGAATTTTGGACTATCCAGGAAAGTGTTCAGAATAGATAGGTCTAGTACTGGACTCCAGGCCTTGTCCTTTCTGGGTACCAAGAACAGTCTTGAGTAAAATCCTTGTCCCTGCTCTTGCTCTGGTACTTGTTGAATGGCCCCCATGTCCATGAGGGATGAGACTTGTTTTTGTGCCACTGCTCATTGATTTTTTGGCAGATCTGGCCATCCATTTGATGGCCACATGAAGTGGAAAGGCTTTCTTACATTACAAATGTATTGCAGAGTATGGAAAGGGAACTTGTAGCCTTGTGACACTATGTTTAGAACCCACTTGTCCTGGGTTATGATAAGCCAATTTTGAGCAAAAAGTGCTAATTTTCCCCCCTAAGGGTGCTGCCAGAAAATAAGTGCTTGGTGCAAGCAGGGGGAAGTCATTGGGACTGTTTTCTGTATGTTTGTGATCTATCTTTCTAGCTTTCAAGGTAGAAGCACCCCATTGCTTGGGCCTATAAGAACCTTGCGCCTGGGATCTGCCCCTAGGGCATCTGGATCTTCCCCTTTGAGGTCTGTCTGACACAGGAAAGGACCGATTTTTTGTAGGCCAGTGTCTATTAAACCTAGGTGGCTGTACTTGTAAAAAATCTTTGACAGTTTGCATAGATTTAGCTTTGTCCTCCATTTTCTTTAACACCTCTTCTGCCTTAACACCAAACAAAGTATCATGCTGTAAAGGTGCATCTAGTAATTTAACTTTAACATGATCATGCAGATTTTGTTCCTTTAACCAAGCATGCCTCCTAATTACAGAACCCATAACTGCGGCCCTGCAGGAGGCCTACAAGGAATCAAAACCACATTGCAAAGTATGTTTTCCAACTTGTTCTGCTGCATACAATAAATCCTGCATTTCCTTGTTTTCTGCACATTCAGAATTTAACAACATTTTCTGTTTAAGCATTCCCGTGACATGCTGCTGATACTTAAGCATATGAAATTGGCAGTTTAAGGCCCTTATGGCCAAACTTGCAGATGTGTAAACCTTTTTTCCCCATCTATCCAGTGCCCTTGAATCTCTGTCAGAGGGGGTTGGGTTTTTTGCAGTGGAAGCCTTAACTCCCTTTGGACCCTGTGGAATAGTTTCTGGGTCAGCAGCAGGGTTTTTAAAAAGAAATTTGTTTGAATCAGGAACTCTGTAATATCTGTCAGGCTTAACAGGAGCTGGGGGTAAGGAGTCAGGGGTCAGACTAGACTCCGAAAACACATCATGTACAATGTCTAACACAGGTGGAATGGCTAGAGGAATGTGCTGAGGTAGTAAAAGAAAATCCCTGAGCCTGTTTTTAGATTCTGAAAAATCTTGGCTCTCCCAGTGGATATGCTCCCTCATGGTATGCAAGGTTTCCCCAAAGGAATAGTCCTCAGGAGGAGATGCTGAAGGTATAGATTCTTCAGCATCAGAATCCTCATAGGGGGGAAGAGAATATTCCTGATCAGAAGAGGAATAAGAAGAAATATAAACCTGATCTGAAGATTCATAGTCAGTGTCTTGCATAGGCCTCTTATCAGGAGGGGGATGAGAACCCCTGATCAAGGTAATCAAGTCTTCGGCCATTTTGAGCATCTGTTTTTTGGGCATAGAGGCCTGTCCACGTGACTCTTGAGTTTGTTTCCTTGCTTTAGAAGGTGCTTTAGTCTTTGCCTTTGAAGCTGAAGTCATTTCAATGTAAAGATGTTTAGGTCTGAATACACCCTCAGAAGCCGGTACCTGCTCAGCGGCTCCGGACCCATCTGAGGAATTAGCGTCCAAGGCTCCAATACCTTGAGTATCCAGCGGCAAGGCCGACTCCACATGGGAATCAGTAGCAGCCTGCGATTCTAAAGTAGCGGGCATCAGGGCTGCAAAACGCCTCACTGAGAACCGGCGACTGGCTTAGGAGAAGCTTCTTCGTCGGTTTTGGGCCTCGGTTGTTTTTCTCTATCCTTTTCTTTGTGTCTTTTGTAAACTCTGGTAGTCGGATGGCTATCAGATGACATTTCAGGATAATTAAACCAGTGTCCAAAAATGTTTAAAGCAAAATCATGCAGACGCTTAATAGTGCTTTGGTTAAATCTAGCACAAAACCGACAACCAGTAACGTTGTGATCAGGGCCTAGGCAAGGAATACAGTAAGAATGAAAATCTTTATGAGGTATTTGCTTTCCACAAGAAATACAATTATTAACTTTTTCTGACATCAGTCTGGAGCAAGAAAAAAGTTTCCCCAACAGGGTACTTAGCTTTATTGAAGACTTCGGATCTGAAACTCGAAAATCTCAGAAGTCGGCCGACCGGCACTTGCGAACTGCTTCTGCTTTGGGCACCACACGGCAAGAAAGACTGAAGAAAAAATGGCATTGGCTGCTTCTTTTATACCCCTGATGACCTGATGTTAGGGAAGGGGTGACAGCAGCCGATGCAGGACCCAAGACTTTGGAATTCAGGCCGGTTGAGGGCAACCTGCTAGCAGGATTACCCAAATGTAATGACTGCAACAGTGAAACACGAAGAACATCTGTGATCTTTGATTTAAAAAAATATATATTTTGACATTGAGTCACTCACAGATGTTGTCTCAGTGGCTAGCTATTTCAAAAGTATAAAGGGAAAGGATCAATTCACAAACTTACAAATGATTTGATGCTATCCAAGATACTTTTGCACATAACTAACATGCTGCATTTTATCCAGTCTGCCTTACATTATCAATGATGGAGACAGACGTTTTCTCCTCTACTCATTCTGGGCGTACACTTCTACAAATTCAGAAAGGCAGAAATCTCTTACTTCAGACTTATAGCAAAGACTCACCACATGTGTTAAACATTAAGGATGGATTACCACTCTAATTAAACATGAATTCTTGCAGAGTAATACTGACATCTGAACTACACTACTGCATTGAAAACTTCTAAACCAAAAGCCATGAACTAAATAAGATAAGCAAGGTTTTATGATTTCTGAATGGAACAGATTAAGAGAAATGGTTAATATAGACTGTCTCATCAGTTTTTGACCCATGTTTTCAGAGAAATCAAGTTTTAGGCATTATACTCATATTCTAGTAATAGCTAATGGAAAATAGGTACACACTTATTATGACAGAAATCTGAAACAATCAGCAATGCATGTACAGGATAGTGTTTGTTGCAAAGACCCAGGCCACTGGAAATGACAATATGCAAAGCTGGTGTCTCCCTGTGGAAATGTAAGGACAACTGAGTGCTACAGATGTCTTTCTTGTAGAAGTTAACAGTATTTTATGTGTGAGGAAGACGTAGCGTTAATCTCAGTCTTTTAAAATTAACTGAACATCTTCACTGTGATTTGTTTAATCTTCCAAAGGGTCTTTGTTTTACTCCCACATCTCACAGACATGCAGGAAGGTGAACTGCCAAAGTTCAAATCACCTCCAGTGTGTGGGCAAACCATGTGGTAGAGGGTACCTGCCTGTTCTGTGACAGGTCCCTCATTCAGGATTCATTCCTACCTTAAAGCCAGTGCTTGCCAGGATGGGCTCTGACACACTGTGACCCTGAACTGGATAAAACTGGAATTGTGACAAAATCTGTCAATTTCACATTCCAGCTTTAGCTATTTTATATATATATATTCCGTAGAGACACGTGTATGTACACAAACACACACACACACACACACACACACACACACACACACACACAGACATACACAGACACACAAACAACTGGAGACTATTAGCTGTTAACATGGAAACATGGACATGTACTGAAAGCAAAAGCCTGCAGCAATCTATATGACTGTGCAGTCCTCTGGCAGTAATGTGGAACTCAACTTCTGTCCCATTAATAAAATTCCAGAATTGTAATATATACTTTTTCCATTGTTTCCATCACTCATTAAGATAAATGATCTGTGGAAAAATGTAGAAAAACATGAAGTGGAAAGGCTTTCTTACATTACAAATGTATTGCAGATTTCCAAATTTAACAAGGAACATCCCTAATGGTTTTGTGGCAAGGACAGCAAGAAAGAATTCAAATGCTTTTGGTTTATAAAAGAAGTAGTCACCATGTGTCCTGGAAATACTTTTTCAGCTCATCCAGAATAACGATGTTTAAGTTGAAAAACCTCACACACACACACACACACACACACAAACACACACACACATATATATGTGAATATGCGTGTTAGTATGTCAGACTTCCAGCTCTGTATGTACAAAGATATATACATATATGTATGCAGTGGTGACACAGACAAACCATTCAGTAAAAACTACTAGAAAGACCCAGCCAAGATAGAGCCTTCACTGTGTAATGCCTTAAACATCCTGTACTGGAGATCCATGGGATATATGTAAATGGCCCCTAAAGGACATACCAGTGTTTCAGCAACATGACTTCTGAACATACCTCTCAACCTGGAAATATTAAAAATCTGGACAAAGACCCATAAAAAGTAGGTACAGCTGGCCAAAAATCTGTACACTGACTAACAAAATTCATATACATAATTATGTAACCTCTCCCACGCCAATGGAATTGTGGGATACTACCAACAATCAAACACAAATTGAAGAACAAAGTATTAAACATAAAATATGCATATTTTTCTGGCAGTAGCTATTTTTAAGTTCTGCCTTTATTAAGCATATGTTAGCATATCTTTACTATGCCTTATAAGAAAGTATTTAAATGTCTTTGTTTTCTTTCACCATTATCATCAACGATATTAAGAAAGCCATTTATCAGAGCTTCAGTTACCTCCTGAGCTTTCACTGTTTGGAAGACCTACAATTGAACATAATGACATACCACCAGCACCACAGAAAATAAAAGTATAAATCTATATACAAGGATTAATAAATGCAAAGCAGCCTGGGACAATCACAGTGCTTCAAATGATTAAGTTGGCATTTATATTCCACCTAAAACTATAATTAATAAGGTTAAGAAAATTATGGGAGAGGTAATTAGCTTTCAGCATGGAACATCAATCACGATTAACAAAGTTACTCTGACACAAACATTGATTTGAAGACTTTAAAAGATGTGCATGTTGTCAACTGTATCCATAAAAGGCTGGAAAATATTGTGCATTGACTTGAGAGCAGCTGGAAATGAGCAAAAGACTTCTAGTTCCACTGGTACAAAATAAAGTAAAACAATGCAGAGGATACTGACACTGGATGTAAAGCAATGATGAGAATTTCTGCAGCATCAAAGCCAATATAAAAATATCAGTAAACTGTTAAAACACTGAGTATGAATGGGCTACCTGGACAGGAACCACAGTCTCATAGAAACATCTTGTCTGTAACTCCAATCCATAACTACAATGTTGTTCTTCTTTCGGCTTTTCCCGGTTAGGGGTCGCCACAGCGGAACTCCGGTCCGCTAATGATTGGCAGTAGATTTTTATGGTATCGAGGTGCCAGCTCGACACCCAACCTTCAATGAAGGCACGCCCATTCTATGCATGTCTTTCGAACGCCTCTTGACCGCGGGAAGGACATGCAGACTCCACATAGAAGGCGCTCCCACTGAGAATCGAACGGGAGAACCTCCTGCTGTGAGGCAACAAAGCTACCACTGCACCACTGTGGCTTAATCAATCCATAACTACAATAATAAGTCAAATGAATGAACCACATCCTCCTAGGAAAACCTTAGCTCTAACTCAAATCGACGTTCTCCTCATATTTCTCATAGTCTGTGCAAAACTATATAACTCTGTCACCAACACCCCCTCTTTCCAAGCCACAAAGAACATGCAGTCATTACTTGCATGTGCTGTAAATCTCTGTATGTAGACTTATCCTGTTCTTACTGCAAACCTCTACTTTCTTTAGTTCAAACACACCCACATTAAGTCTTAGATAACTGTCTTTCGGCTTTTCCCGGTTAGGGGTCGCCACAGCGGAACTCCGGTCCGCTAATGATTAACAGTAGATTTTTATGTGCTGGCTTGCCGGGGCCTAACGCACAACCTTCAACGAAGGAACGCCCGTTCACGCATGTCACTACACAGAAGACGCTCTGAGAATTGAACGGGCAATGTCTAACTGTGAGGCGACAATGCTATCGCAGCACCACCACCGCAGTCACATTAAGTCTTAGATAACTCAGGAAATAAGATAGTTTATTTTGGTTAACATAATGCAAGAACACCTCCACTGCAAACAAATCTGAACAGAGAAAGAGCTGGAAAAACAGTTTGAGGTAGGCATTTTCAGGTTAAGTCATTTACTAACCAGTGATGGCTAAATGGTTCTTACAATAAAATACACCGTTCTGGAAATGAACACTACCCGGCAAGAAAAAGCCCAGCATTCTAATGTCAAGGCTCACAAAATATTAGGGCAACCTCCTACAGCTTTCAAAATCCACTCAATCCCCTGTGTTAAATTTGTGTAAATACATAAAACAACGCATGTTAAGAATTTTTTTATCTGATTCAGGACTAAAGCGAGGACAAGTGGCAACTGTTCACAGTATATAATGGCTTAAGTGCCACAGCAATTCTACATGGTGAGGTTTTGCTAAGAAATAACAAGTAGCCCACAGGAATGAGAGAGTGGCACACATCGGTAGCAAGCTCAAGTCCATTTTTTTCTGAATGATGCAGCCCTGATACCACTGAGATGGCTACTGAAAATGTACCAGCAGCCCTGACACCACTGAGATGACTACTGAAACTCTAGCAGCTGATAAACATCTTTGTGATAAAATTCATTACTTATTAACCCCTACACACACACATACATACACACACACACAAACACACATGTAAGTCTAAAATTCAAATGCCTGTCATTATTTAGTGAATTCAATCCTTCAGTGATTTGCCACAATCCTGAAAACCACAGATTTTATGAGGAATAGATCAAAAATATGAGGCTTTAATTCAGAAGTGGTTGCTAGTGACTTTAGGCTCTTTTTACCCTGTACCCAAGGTACAGGGTTTGAGCCTGAGTTCCTCTAGTTTAGATGGGGGGGCATTTTCTCACACACACACACACACACACACACGCACACACACACACACACACACACACACACACACACACACACACACACACACACACACACACACACACACACACACACATACACACACACACACACACACACACAAAATGGTTTTATTTTTTTCTGTCATAGCTCAGTTATCACCAAAGCTGTAGGGTTACACCTTGACTCATTGCATAATTATCTAATCTGAGGATCATTTCCAAGCTGGAAATATCCATAGGCTTACTGTAATCCAAGTAAGACCACTGTAGTCTGTTGCTTAATTATTATATCATGAGCATTATTAAATCTGTCAAAAAGGGCATAACTCACAATTTCACACTAATCTTAATCCACTTGATTTATTTGATAACGTTTTGACTTTAATGTCTAATCAAATTCTTGAGTTTTTGTTGATGGATCTTAAACAAATAAATGTGTAATTTAAAAGTCCATTTTTCCCTCTTATATTGTTTAACTTCTGATATATTTAAACAACTATTTAATGCAATATTTTCTACCAAACACTGGATAAATGGTAGGTTCTGTAAATCACTGATGTTCCAAATTACAGGTTTGCTTTGACAGAGAATCATTAAATCTCTTGCATAGTATTGCAACCCAAGAATATGTTTTAATTGTTCTTTGCCTCCAATTTCTATACACAAATTATATTGCATTTAGTGCAAATGAAAATTTCCACTTTAATGGTAGTTAATCTAATGTGTCAAAAATCTTGAAGATGCTAGCTAAAGAAAGTCTCAGAGATACTCTCCACTGCAGATGCAGAGCCCCTGGCTTTATCTGAGCATTAATTCCCAATTATCTTGAATTTTTCTGTTGTTTTGTAGTGTATCAGTGCCATAACCAATTAGTTTCAGAGTGCCAATATGCTCAAATTAGTTCTCAGTACTATATGCCACCCTCCTCCTCATCACTTTATCTATTTCTCTAAAAAATTAACCCCTATTTCTCTTCCATAAGATAGTATGTCCAAACTGTATGCCTGCCTCTCTTCTTAATCACAGTACATGCATGCTCCTATCACTGTGTCTTTCTTTGGTAATCACAGAAAATGTTGCAGCAGCTCGAACTGCAATGCACCGATGTGCCATTTTGTACAGCTGTGCCATCTGGAGATTCTTACATTTGTACATTCCCACAAGATCAGCATCTCATTAGCTTTATCTATGAATTTGCATAACAATGAGTAGCAGAAACAACTGTGTCATGAAGTGCCTTAACTATTAATGATACCAGACACAGGCAATGACTGACACACACACTCTCACACTCTCACACACACACTCACACTCACACTGTCTTCAGCCGAAATAATAAGTGGTTTCCTACCTAACCAGACTTGTTCCCGAATGCTGCAGCTAGTGAATGAAGAGCCAGAATCCACTCCTTCCAAAGCCAATGGTGTTTCCTTTCCTACTCGACTTGTTCCTGAATGCTGCAGTTGTTGAATAAAGAGCCAGAATCCACTCCTTCCAGAGCCAGCAGATAGAGCGAGCTGTTAGCATAACTACTGTTGTTGATGCAGCTGTTGAAGTTGAACTCGTTTGAATAACTAGCATAACTACTGTTGATGCAGCTGTTGAATAACTAGCGCTAAAGCGCTCGTTTGAATCCCACTCCTTCCAAAGCCGGCAGATAGCGTGAGCTGTTAGCATAACTACTGTGCTGATGCAGCTGTTGAACTTGTTTGAATAACTAGCACTAAAGCGCTCATTTGAATTACCCGCTAACTGCTCACACTTGCAGATCACAGGGAAAGCCCGAAATGTGCCCTTGGAGCCCTTGAGCTCAATTCCGACAGGCTGATAGCCCTGATGTAGCTGACGTCATCACACACGTGATGACGTCAGGTCAAAATAAAAAAACCGGGGGGAAAATTAAAAATAAAAAAAGAACTAAAGCTGGGAAAAGTTGGAAATGGAGGGGTGCTACTCGGGAATCGTGGCTCCCAGTATTTGGACCCCAAAACTCAGTAAAAACCAAGTTATTCGCTAAGGTTGGGAGGTATGATATGGAGTAGTCATGTAACTTTTTGCAATAGTCTCCACTACTTTTAGTCAGTGAAATGAGCGAAAAGTTATTCATTCACTTCCATACTTGCAATTGGTTTGGCTACCACAAAAATGTACCCCACAGTCCATAACGCCAATACTACACACAGTGAAAAAAGTGAACATTAGTTTAACAACATTAGACTGTGACTATAGGGATGGCATGCTTTTAGGAAATACATGCATACATGCACGCAACAGGAATATTATATGACTGACTTTTAAAAGTGGGATTCACTGATTCGGTGAGTTTTTATGTATTTAATATTCTTCCATTTAAGTTACAAGGAAGCAAGGAACTATATTTTAGGTTAAGCACTGTCCCATTCCTGTGTGAGAAGTCTGCATTTTATCAACACTTTTAACAAATTCCCCAAATAATTCTGGGTCACTTGTAAGTGCAGCTTTCAGTTATTTTAGCCAGGTGCAATGGTGGCACTTTTCACACTTCATCACCATCATCATCATCATCATCAGCCCCCTTTTTCCCATTTTCTACATGGGGTCCGGGTATGGTGTTAACTGTCGTCATCTCTCTTGATTCAGTGCCGCACTCCTGCCTTCTTCAACGCTCATGCCTGACTGTTGCAGATCTTCTTTTACACAATCCATCCACCTCTTTGCTGGACATCCTTGTTCCCTCTTACCTTCTATCTGTCTGAATCAAATCTTCCTCGCCAGACTGTCTTCTCCTTTTCTGCACATGTGTCTGAACCACCATAATCTGTTCCCTTTGATCTTTTCTGCAATTGGAGCTACTTTGGCTTCTGCTCTTATGACATCATTTCTTTGTCTATCCACAGTGTGCATCCTGTGACCCTTCTCAGGCACTTAATTTCCATCACCTCTAGCTTCTTCTTATGCTCTGCCTTTGCTGCCCAAGTTTCTGTACCATACAGTAGTACGGGTCAAATCACTGTCATGTACACCTTATGTTTCAGCTTCTTGGGCATTCTTCTGTCATAGAATACACCTGAGACTCTATGCCAGTTGGCTGAAGCCCTTTTGATTCTAGCTTTGACCTCCTCATTTAGACTTCCCCTTCTCCTCAACCACCCCTCCCAGATACTTGAAGCTATTTACCTGTCCCACTACATTCTATTCTATTTCTATCTCAATTCTCAGCTTCTTCTGATTTCCCCAGTTTGCCTCCATTACCAATATCTTATCAAGTTTCATTCCATGTACATTTAGTTTTGCATTCCATTCCCCTATCCTTTACTGAAGTTCTTGCTCAGAGTTTACCTGTAGTAGCACATGGTCTGCATACAGTAACTTTGTTGACCTGTCCCCTCCAACCTGTTTGCTAATGTAGTCCATCACTAGTATGAACATCAGTGGGCTCAGAGCTGAGTACACCCACTCCCATTGTGAACCCCTCTGTGAGGTGGAACACTGTTTGTACTTGAGTCATTGGGTCCTTGTACATAGCCTGCACTAATTCTGCCAATGTTTCTAAGACTTCGAACCACCACAGTACTGCCCAGATGAGCTTTCTTGGGGACCTTGTCATATGCTTTTTCCAAGTCTAGGAATGCCCAGTTGGACTTTTTTCTCATCTCTAGCTTCTTCTCAACTATCTATCTCACTGCAAACATCAGGTAATTTGTGCTGCAATCCAAACTGCTCATCTCCCATCTTATTTTCTACTACTCTGCATATCCTTTTATCAGTCACCCTCTCCAGAACTTTCATGCAATGTGATAGGAGTTTGATGCCTCTCTACTGGCCACAGTTGTGGATGTCCCCTTTGTTCCTGTACACTGGCATGAGTATGCTTATTCTTCAGTCATCTGGGATACGCCTTTCTCTCTACACTGCTATTAGTACCCTGAGAAGCCATTTCTCCCCTACCTCATCCAGCATCTTTATCATATCTGCTGTGACCTCATCTGAGCCTGCTGCTTTCCCAGACTTCATCTTCCTTAGTGCTGTTCTTACTTCTAAGGTGGTTCCTCTTCTTCTCTCATTGTAGGCTGCTTCTGGGGCAGTACAGCTTCTGTAGGGTTTTCTTCATTCAGAAGCTGCTGGAAATACTCCTTCCATCTGACTTTGATGTCCTGTGGACAGGTACAGGTGAGCAGGTTGTTGCTGGCATCCCTTATGAAGTTCGTTTGACTATCTTCTTTATCTTTTTGTCTTTGCCTTGCAACCTGATACAGTTTCTTTGTACCACCTACTGAGTCACTTTCCAGAAGTTGGTAGAGTGCCTCCAATGCCCTGTTCTTTACTATTTAAACTCCTTTCCTCAGCTTCTTTCTTAGCCAACCAGTATTCCTTCCTAGCCTGGTCGGACTTTTCTATCTCCCATTTTTTCCTGCACTCCTTCTTTCTTTTTATCACTTCCTGGACATTTGCATTCCACCACCAGCTTTTCTTATATACCTTACCTCCATACCTGTCTCAGCCACATATCTGTTCTGTAGTCCTAATACATGCTGTTTTGAGGCACTGTCATTCTTCTTCAACTCCACCTATTTCTTCCTCTTCTTGGGGTGCAAGAGCCTTGAGTAATTCATTGAACTGTTTCTACTTTCTCTCCAGTCAACTTCCAGGTCTTCAGCCTGGTCTCTGTTGACCTTAGAGCCTTGTCTGACCACTGGTTGCAGCTGATTGTGGCAACCAGTGGTTTATGCTGTGGGCCGACTGTTTCACTGGGGATGACTTTGCAATCATGGATTCTACCCCAGTGCCTTTTCCTTACTAGGAGGAAGTCTACCTGAAATGCATGTTGGCTACTCTTGTATATGATCTTGTGACTGCCTCTCTTTCTGAACCATGTGTTGGCTACTGTCAAACCATTTGCCATGCAAAAGTCTAGAATGGCTTCTCCATCTTTATTCCTGTTGCCCCACCCATGTGGTCCCAGGCAGTCCTCATATCCTGTTCTGTCTGTTTCGATATGTGCATTCAAGTCACCCATTATCAACACCAATTCATGTTGTCCTGCTTTATCTAGTAGGCCCTGCAACTGCTGTCTGAATGCACTCTTTTCCTCACTATTACAGCCCTGCTGTGGGGCACAGGCTGATATTATGAATACTGCCCTATCATAGGCTGTGATTATGAATACTGCCCTATCATAGGCTGAGATTATGAATACTGCCCTATCATTACACTGGAGTCTGACTGCCATGAGTCTGTCATTAATTCTGATGACATCCCTCCCTGTCATCTGAAGCCTCTCCTTTTCTAGCCTGTCTCCCTCCTGAGTACTACAGTCTGGATCCCAAGCCAAATGGCTTTGCTGCACTGCCCTTCCATCTCATCTCATAGATACATATGATGTCCAGCCTCCTCCATATCATGTAATCCACTTCCAAGCTACTTCCTGTCAGTGAACTTACATTAAGTGTAGCAATTCTCAGTTCATGTTTGTCAGGTTGATTGGCTTTTATGTCCAGCTTTCACTCAACAGAGCTATCCGAGGCAACCCAGGCTGGGAAACTAGACACCAGCCGGCCAGTAGCTTATTGACCTAGGGCTGCTGGGCTTTATGGAAGGCACACACACTGGCCAACAGGGGCACATGCACCCTTCCTGCCATTAACATGGGTCCCTGGATTAGGTCAGGTCCTCAATCCACTTATCTCCGGTAACTACCCATGCCCATTTTGGTGACATTAATCAACATGACCGAATTACCTAGAGCCATATTTTTACACCATCGAGTGGCTAGCCCTGCCACAGTACTCAGGCTGTGAACAATGTTCTCCAAACTTGAGGATACTGCACTCCACAGCAGATGCCCAAAGCAGTTGGTCTGTACATCTCTTCCCCCTATACGGCACCATGTAGAGTCTGTGCTGTTGCCCACATCTCCATTCATTGGTGAATTTTGAGATGGAAAAACTCAGCATGTTTTTCGGAGGTGGGAGGAACCCCACAGAGACATAGGGAGAGCATGCAAACTCCAAACAGGCATTGGTCAGAAGTCAGGATCGAACCTTGTACCCTGTGCATGGGAGGTGAAGACCTTAACCATTATGCCAACTGATATTTAATAAGCTTTTCACACTTATTAAATAAAAAAAAAAAACAGAATAAGACTTATAAAATTAAATGGATGAAATATTTCAGAGAATCGTACAGTGTTTGGAAAGTGGAGGGTCATTGACTGTGTTCCACCACGATTGTGCTAGGTGTGTGTGTGTGTGTGTGTGTGTGTGTGTGTGTGTGTGTGTGTGTGTGTGTGTGTGTGTGTGTGTGTGTGCATGCGTGTATAGATGTATAAATTGATCTAAAGTCACTCATATACATTTATATATATATATATATATATATATATATGTGTGTGTGTGTGTGTGTGTGCGTGCTCACACAAACACACTTCCATATATGTGCACACTGTACAGATGAACCCCACACATACATACACAGAAATACAAATTTGCTTTTAATGCCATGTCACTACTGGTTTGTTAAGTGAGATACATGCAGAAAATCACTATTTATTCTTTGTTCATTTACTTTTCTTAAATTGTGCAAAGACTGCTATTGCTCAGCCTAGATGGACTGTACATGTAAAACTAACCCTACCACTGGGGAATTGTTAATCTGCTCTGTGTTAAATGGGGCATTCCAGCAGCCTCCAGCATTAGGGTGCAAAATCTAACCAAGAAGACACTCCCGACAGAGCTCTTCATTTAATGTATGAGTTAAACCTGAAACTGCTTGAGTCCACACAGGTTCCTCACAAAAAGAATACAGGGAGTAAACAACAAGTCCTATGTGGACCGTCTTAATGGCCTATATCTGTACTCAGCCTCCTACAGACTGCTAAATGGTGATCTATGCCTTGTCTACAAGGCATTCTCTGATCCCACACTGATGGATTTGCTGCACATCCACACCACAAACAGCATCAGAAATACCTGCTCTAAGGGACATAAACCTCATCTGCACCATAAACAGGACATGCTGGAGGGACAGATATGTGTCTCAAAGATTACCCCTTCTTTGGAACAGGATTCTCATCCATGTGAAACTAAGCTCATCCCTAACCATATTTAAATATACCTTGGATCAATAGATGGAAAATCACAAATTTACCCTTGGTTTTGCACCTATGTTCCTAATGGAACGGGGCAGCCTGTGAACACTTGAAGTGTAGAAGCCTACACTGTAACTTGTAAAACTCTCATTGGTAAAATCCATTTGAGTACTGGTAAATTTGGGGTTAACTTGGCTAGGCTTAAAACAACTCTTAGGCTGACAGCCTAGTAACCACCTATGAACCTCTAAACAACATGCCAGGTCAAGTACTGTCCATAGTGAGAGAATTATGGGTGGAGACACCAATAATTGACTGCATTCATCCAGCACTGCGGATAGTCACAGTGAGCCAAGTATTAAAGAAACTCATCAGTAAAGGTTATGCCCTCAGGAAACAGGCCTCAAAATAATATCAGGATATCAACAGGGGAATCTCTGGGGCAATAGGTTACAGATGAAGAACAGAGAACTGAAAAGCAGAACTTTAAACATTCAACTCTCCTACAATTCTATGATGAATTATTTAAATTTGAGCACAATGGTTTTATCTATAATGCTGATACTCCAATGAGGTATGCAGAAAAAGTCTACTCACATTTGGGCAACTGTATTAAATTGACAGTCAAAGCTAGGTCCATGTAAATGGAGAGGTCTAAAATCAAATCAGTATGCTGGCCCTTAAACATTAATAAACTATGTAATAAAAAGAAGAAACTTCTAAATTTATATAATAGAATAAATGACCCCCAAATTAAGGAAAACATCAAACAGCTAGATAAGAAACTATAAAAGGGCATAAGAAAAATGAAGACATCCACTGAATTCATGCTAGTTACAAAAGTTAAAGACAACTACAAATCTTGCTTTAGTTATGTCAGAAAAATAAGAAATAAAAACAAAACCCAACATTGCTTCAGGCTTTTTCAGAATAGTACTCCGTGGTGGTGCAGCGGTAGCGTTGTTGCCTCACAGCAAGAGGTTCTCCCGTTCGATTCTCGGCTGGAGTGTGGGGAGTGCCTTCTGTGTGGAGTCTGCATGTCCTCCCCACGGTTGGGTGGGCATTCGAAATTCATGTGTAAATGCGCATGCCTTCGTTGAAGGTTGAACATCGAGCTGGCACCTCAGCATTCGTGAAAATCTACTGCCAATCATTAGCGGACCGGAGTTCTGCTGTGGCGACCCCTAACCAGGAAAAGCCGAAAGACAACAACAACAACTAACTACTCCAATCCAGAGAATATTGCCAATATACTGGCAAATAAATTTAACACCAACTTCACCCCAGAGACATCTATTTCAAATCTATTTATCACAGTATAAAGCCAGAACCATCATAAAAGAGCATGAACTGGAGGTATTTCCAAAATGAAGACTACATTACCCATTGGAGACTGATAACATACCCAGCTGCCTAATTAATAGCACTAAGCAAGCACTGGTAGACCCACTCCTCAACTTCTTCTACCTGAGCCCTTCCAGTGGCTTTATCCCATGGGAGTGGCATACAGCTGCTATGATGCCACTCAACAAGGGTGGCCCACCACATACCCTGGGAATTACAGACCCATCAGCCTGTTGTTGTTGTTTTTCTTTTGACTTTTCCCGGTTAGGGGTCCCCACAGTGGAACTCCGGTCCGCTAATGATTGGCAGTTGATTTTTATGGTGTCAAGGTGCCAACCCAACGCCCAACCTTCAACGAAGGCATGCCCATACACGCATGTCTTGTGAACGCCACTCAACCGTGGGGAGGACATGCAGACTCGACACAGAAGGCACTCCAACCGAGAATTGAACGAGAGAACCTCTTGCTGTGAGGCGACAATGCTACTGCTGCACCACCGCAGTCATCAGCCTAAAGAATCTTAAATGCAAAGCCATGAAATATATAACAACTGATAACCTAATTAACTATGATATCAAAATTCATCATAGCAGACTCAATCCCAAAGAGTTTGGCTTTGTCAAGTGGAGATCCTGTCTAATGAATCTTGTGAACTTCTTTGAGAGGTTTACTTACGCTGTAGATTGTGGACAAGCTGTCCACACAGTGTACCTTGACCTCACCAAGGCATTTGATACAATGCCACTTGCAAATATAATAAACATGTTAAAGGAGCTCCAAATTGACCCTTATGTGAATAGATGGATAGCTTACTGGCTTACAGGCTGGTCTCACACAGTAAGTGTTGGTGGTGTGTCCTCTGACAGCAAAAAGGTGACCAGTGGACTTCTGCAGAGATCTGTGCTGGGGCTTCAGCTGTTCTGTATGTACTTCTCAGATCCCAATTTTTCAAGCTAAGATCTTTAGTTAACAAAGTGACTGGATGAATGCAAGCTGGAAGCCATTACCAAGTCTCCCTATGACACACAAACACTCCAGCAAGAGCTTAAACGTATGAACAGCTAGTGTGCTAAAAATGGGCTCAAGCGCAATGTCAGAAAGTGCAACACTGTAGCATTTGGTAAACATCCCCTACCTCTCTGGCTTATAGCATAAACAACACACCAATTCACAATGAAAAGGTCAGGAGAGACCTGGGTACTTGAGTGGACAGCTCCCTTACATTTGACCATCACATTGCAATAGTTGTGAGGAAATACGTTTACACAGTAAAGATATATTTATTTCATCTAGCTCAAAAGAAATCCTCATCTCCTTGGTATTCTGCATAGGTTAGACCCATCGCTAAGGAGAACACCCCCTTTGGGATGTACCTTAGTAAATGTATCAAACAATTCGAAAAAACCCAAAAGTTTACAACTAAAACATTCAGAGGTCTAAAAGATCTGAACTCTGAAGAAAGACTAGAGGCCTTATTCCCTATACTCTGTTTCATATAGACTCCTTAGGAGACACCTCTGTTTTGTTTATAGGGCCATAAGGGATCCAGTACTCCAGGAATTCTTACACCTCAATAAATCATACAGTTCAGCTAACACTAAGGCCAGAGATCTAAATACACAACAACAAATAAATAAGTCAAACAGGAGGAAAAGATTTGTCATGCAGTACCTAATTCTTCTCTGGAACAAACTTTCTCTCCAAGTTAAGTCAGAGTGGCATGCAGTCTGCCTTTAAAAAGGAACTGAACAGCTGGATGGGAGTTCATACATTCACCACTGGTAATACTGGCCTGGCCCTCCTTATAGGTTCATAGGTTCATAGGTGTGTACTAGGCTTATGGCCCTGGGGCCTTTACAAGCCTAGCCATAGGATTACCCTGGCATTGTGCCACCCGACCTTAGTTCCCAGTGCCTCTGTCGAGTAGAACCACTGGGTGAATTTTCTACTTCCCATCCACTCTTCAAGACTTCTCTTGAAGAGGGTCAGCGAGGTACTCTGCTTGACATTTATGAGAAGTCTACTCCATGGCATGGGTAGTCTCTGGGTTATGAACCTGTCCCTCCAGTACATTCTGTTGATTGTGGTAATGAGGTTGAGGTCTCTGGAGCATGTGGTGTGGAGGGATTAGGATTTCTTTAGATGTAGCATTTCTAACAGAGCTGGGTCAGACATGGTTTTGTAAGTCAAGAAGAGATTGCCTCTAAGTAGGTGATATGAGACAGAGAATAGTTGGAGCTTTTTGAGTCTGTCTATATAGGACAAGTGTTTAAGGCCTAAGATCCTCTTTGTGAGGTACTTTTGCAGCCTCTCCAGTTGTTGCAGGTGTCTAGTGAGGCACATGCCAAATGGGGCATTGTACTCAATGACTGGCCTAATGAGGGGAAGAGTAGAGGGAGACAATGACCTGTTTCTTCCTGGATGCAAACCCTTAGTAATGAGATGTGCCACATAGAAGAACTTTCTGACCACAGTGGCAATGTGGTGATCAAAAGAGAGGTTGCTGTCAACCTGTGTTCCCAGATCTCTTATAACACCTTCTGTGTTCAGTGGACCGCCATCGATGTGGTAATTCATGGGAACCGGGTTTTTCCCAAAGGGGATGACGACACATTTTTTGGCATTGAGCTTAAGGCCATGGTTCTGACATCAGTCAGTCTCAGTGAGGCCATTCTGTAGGATGTCAACAAAGTACTACACCTTGAAAAGCAAAGCCACTATGTAGGGTACAGGTCTGGTACTGTGTGCCACCTCTTAACCTTAACCACTGGATAGGGAACAGGTTATTACATACCACTTCTCAGCCACTGGGTGGGGAATAAGTGGTGTACTGTGTATAATTTCTCAGCCACTAGGTGGGGTAGAAGTGTTGTACTGTGTACCACTTCTTAGCCACTGGGTAGGATACAGGTGTTGTACTATGTACCACTTCTCAGCCACTGGGTAGGATATAGGTGCTGTACTGTGTACCACTTCTCAGCCACTGGGTAGGGTACAGGTTTTGTACTGTGTACCACTTCTTAGCCACTGGGTGGGGTACAGATGGTATAATGTATACCACTTCTCAGCTACTGGGTGGGGTACAGGTATTGTACTGTGTACCACTTCTCAGCCACTGGGTGGGATGCACCTATGAACCTCTAAACAACATGCCAGGTCAAGTACTGTCCATAGTGAGAGAATTATGGGTGGAGACACCAATAATTGACTGCATTCATCCAGCACTGCGGATAGTCACAGTGAGCCAAGTATTAAAGAAAAGTACAGTTTTGTACCTACCATAAATGTAGATGTTCGAAGATCCACATTGCTGCAGTCCTTACACTTGGGTAGTCCGCTGTCCTCGGTCGGCCCGAATATCAAAGTATAAGGCTGACGTCGGTCAAGGCGCATTTGACTGACATCAGGACGTCAGGGTACAAATGCGCATGACCGACGTCATATCCTCAGTCTTTTCTTGCCCCAGATGTCAGAAGACCCTAAAAATAAAGGTCAAAACCAAAAGACAGCAAACAAACAACCAACCATCCTAGCACTGAAAATATGTACAATATATACAATATATACAATATACCTCATATTGACAACCCAACCCACACAACCGCCTCTAACTACAGAGGGGAAGGAGGGAGGGTAAATTGGACTGCAGCAATGTGGATCTTCGAACATCTACATTTATGGTAGGTACAAAACTGTACTATGTTCTTCATCTCACATTGCTGCAGTCCTTACACTTGGGTAGAATCCCAAAGCAGAGGTAAGGGAGGATGGCCAAACTATAAGGAAGCAGGAGCTGCCAAAATGCCCTGCAAAACAGCAGTGGCAAAACCAGCCCTGGATTTAGAGTAAAGTGGTAGGTGATAATGCCTAGAGAAAGTATGCACTGAACTCCAAGTAGCTGCCTCCAAAATATCCTTAGTTGCCACCCCTCAAAAAGCTGTCGAAGTGGCAGTAGCCCTAGTGGAATGAGGCCTAATCCCAGCTGGAATCTCCTTGCCATGATGGGAATAACAGAAAGCAATGCAAAACCCAATCCACTTAGAAATAGTTTGTTTTGACACAGGCTTGCCCTGAGAACTCAAAGCAAAAGAAACAAATAACTGCTGAGACTGCCTGAACCCTTTAGTTCTGTCCAAATAATATCGCAACTGCCTGTGTACATCTAAAGTGTGCAAAATCTTTTCCCCTTTATTTTGGGGATTTGCATAAAAAGTAGGCAAATGAATAGTTTGGTTTAAAGCCACACTAGAAACCACTTTAGGCATAAAGGAAGGATTAGTACGTAAAGATACCCTATCCTTATGGAAAATTAAGAAAGGCTCAACCGCCATAAGGGCCTGCAACTCAGAAACCCTTCTTGCAGAGGTAATAGCCAACAAAAAAGCAGTCTTCCATGACAAAAACTTTAATTCAGTAGTAGCTGCAGGCTCAAAAGGTTGTAGAGTGAGTTTCTCCAACACAAAATTGAGATCCCAAGCAGGAGTAGGAGCTCTTCGTGGGGGTCTTATATTCTTTGCCCTCTAAGAAATTGCTTGAACAAAGGATGAGAAAACAATGGTGGGTCACAATCATAGTGAGCGAAATTGCTGCAGCATGAACCTTAATAGAAGAGAAGGACAAACCTTTGTCCAGTAACTCAGTAAGATATTGAAGAGCCACACTTAAATTAGGCTCAGAACCATCAAAATCCTTTGCTGCACTCCAAAATAAAAATCTCTTCCATTTATCTGCGTACACTTTCCTTGTACTAGGCCTTCTAGCTTCCAAAATAACATTCAAAACTTGCTGTGGAAGTGGAGGCCCACTATGGTTCAAAACAGAATATGCCAGGCTGTTAGGTGCAGAGAGTGAAGCTTGACATTGAGCAAATGACTGTCCTCCTGAGACAACAGGTGTGGAATCAAAGGCAAAGGCCATGGAGGCTTCCGTACCAGGCTTCTCAGTAATGGGTACCAATGCTGTCGAGGCCAATCTGGAGCTATCAAAATCATCCTTGGCTTGTCTTGTCTGGTCTTTAGTAGTACCTTTGGGAGGAGAGGCAGAGGCGGAAAGGCATACACATGAAGATTGCTCCAATGGAAGGAAAGAGCATCCACTTTCCAAGCTGTGGGATGAAACCTTTTTGTGCAAAATTTTGGCAGCTGGTGGTTTAGTGGAGAAGCGAACAGATCTATGTCTGGAGTTCCCCATGACACTGTCAATTTCTGAAATACATGAGGATCCAATTTCCACTCGTGGGGATCCATAATTTGTCTGCTCAACACATCTGCTAAGGAGTTCTGTGCTCCCGGCAGAAACCTTGCCTGAAGATTTAGCTGTAAACTGAGAGCAGTCTCCCACAAAATCATTGCTTGCCTGCATAGAGGATAAGAATGTGTTCCCCCTTGCTTGTTGATGTACCACATGACAGTTGTGTTGTCTGTTAGAATCAACACCTGCCCTGGAAGAAGTAAATCCTTGAAAGCTATTAATGCAAACTGGACTGCTAACATCTCCTTCAAGTTGATATGTAGATGTAGTAGTCTGGCAGGCCACTTGTCTTGTATCCACTTTCCATTTAGATGAGCTCCCCAAGCTTTGTCTGAGGCATCTGTCGTTAAAATCTGACTCGCCTCTGGCCGGGTCACAGAGAGTCCCTTGTTTAGGTGACATTCCTGAGCCCACCACAAAAATTCCTTTTGAATGCAAGGTATTATTTGAATGACAGTGTCCAGATCCTGGCAGTGCTGTGTCCATACATTTTTGAGATACCATTGTAGCTTCCTCATATGCAGTTTGGCATTGGGAAGCACCAGAATACAAGATGCCATGAACCCTAAGGCTTGAAGGACTGTCCTTGCAGTCAGCCCGGACTGGGTAGGGTATAGGTTTTGTACTGTGTACCACTTCTTAGCCACTGGGTGGGGTACAGATGGTATAATGTATACCACTTCTCAGCTACTGGGTGGGGTACAGGTATTGTACTGTGTACCACTTCTCAGCCACTGGGTAGGATACAGGTTTTGTACTGTGTACCACTTCTCAGCTACTGGGTGGGGTACAGGTATTGTACTGTGTACCACTTCTCAGCCACTGGGTGGGATGCAGGTGTTGTACTGTGTACCACTTCTTAGCCACTGGATGGGGTACAGGTGTCAAGGTCAATGTCAGTGCTCTCTGGCCGACTAAATTTCCAGATGATTGCAAATTAGGAGCTGTCATTGAATGTCACACTGACAGAAATGTTCTCCAAGAAGGACTGACACAGACAAAACTGGTATCAGAGCCATGGACTAAAATTAAATGCCAAGAAATGCATAATAATATCCTTTGGGAAGTCATCCATCCCTGGTAACTATCATATTGACAACACACCCCTTAGCACTGATCCAGTAGTCAGGGACTTAGGGACACACATAGATAGTAATCCAGCCTTTGATCATCACATGTCTATAGCAGTAAGGAAATCATTCTATGTTGTTCAACTTATAAGCAAAGGTATGACATTTAAGTCCAAGGAAATCATTGTTCCTCTGTACTTGGCATTCATCAGACCTATCATTGAGTACAATGCCCCCTTTGGTATGTACCTAACTAGGCAATCCAGCAACTGGAGTGTCCACAGAGGTTCCTTACTAAAAGAATATGGGGCATAAGTAATATGTCCTATGCAGACCACCTAAATGCCCTATCCCTGTATTCTGTCTCCTACAGGCTTTTAAGGGGAGATCTATGCCTGGCATACAGGTCATTGTCAGACCCCACTCTGATGGACCTCCTGCATATCCACAAAACAAACATTACCAGAATTACCCGTTGTAAAGACGTAAACCTTGCCTGCAATATAAATAGGACCTGCTGAAGAAATAGGTATGTATTCCAGGGACTATCCCGTCTATGGAACAGGCTCCCCATCCATATGAAGCAGAGTTCCTCCCTAACACAATTCATGTTCAACTTGGACAATTGGATGGGAAACCGGAAATTCATCCCTGGTTTGGCACCTATGTCTCTAATGCAAACAGGTAACCTGTAAATGGTTCATCTCCCAGGCCCATGCTGACACTTTTCAAGGGTATCAGAACTTGTCAGAGATTTGGGTTGCATGGCTAGGCTTAAAAAGACTCTTGTGGTTGTTAGCCTAGTAAACACCTATAACACCTATGTACCACTTTTCAGCCACTAGGTGGGGTGTAGTTGGTGTGCCGTGTATCAATTCAAAGAGACAGAAAATGCAAGTAAGACACAAGAACATGAGAAACTATAGGGCATACAGGAGAAGTCTATAAGACAAGGCTAAGGAGCGCATAGGCAGTGGAGAAAAAGTGGTCAAGAAATAGTACCCAGTCTAAAGCCCAACAAGAAGGGGTCTCTAGCAGATTCACTGTTGGCATGCATCAGATACTTCTCTCATCATCTCATATATCACGTAGTGTAGTGCCTTGCATCACCCCTACAATAAAATGTGAGTTTCAGGTAATGTTTGTTTTGTGGATATGCAGGAGGTCCATCAGAGTGGGGTCTGACAATGCCCTGTATGCCCTGTAAACAGCATATGTATCTTTGAGTTTGAACTTAAGTGCTTAAATAGACATGGCATGATAAATGACAAAAGGATTATGGGTTTTCAAATAATTTTGATTTTAAGTGCAACCATAGCACTCAGCCTCTTAGGTCAAGAATCAGGAACAAAGCCAAAAATAATGGTGGATAAAGACCCAAAAACAAGGACAGATTTTAAATATTGCTCTTACATACTTTACAAACTTGCCAGAATAAAATATTTTTTTTGAAGGCTATAAAGTCTAGAATTCAGATGTTATTACTTACTGGTGGTTGACTGCAAGCCTCAATGATTTGCCAAAAAACACATTTTATGCAGTATCAACCAAAAATATACAGACAATTCAGAAACATTCTGAGAAATCAGGGACATTTGTGAGGTATGACTGCAACAAAGTTCCATCGCAAGTAAGTTCCAGTAAAAATGCACTGGCAGAAAAAAATAGACATACCTGTACTACATGGATATGCACAAGGTCATGTATAAACCTACAAAGAAGGACATTTGTTTTTAATGGAATAGAAAGGAAAAGCTATGGCCAAAACAATACTAAACTGACAACTAAAGTAAAATGGCTAACATTTGAGAAATTGACTTTCTGAGTCATTATTCCAGGGCAAAATGTTCAGAAAGCTAAACTAAAATGCTTAATTGCTCCATTTTAGTTAATATGAAGGAAGGAATAAAAGAGTACGATTTACCTCAGGTTTCTGAAAGGCATGTTGCTACTTAGGTGACATGAACTGCATTAGTTGAAAGTAAGGTTTTGTATGGAACACACTAGAAACTTTCACTCACTGAACCAGTTCCCATGTTAAAATCTTTCCAATGGTAGGTTTCAGAGTAAGTGAAGAATTGTCTCTCAAAGTGATGGAATTGTACACTTGCTTCTTCTATGAGCAATAAGCCATGTTTACGTGTGAGTAATTCAGTGTTTACCCATGGCTGGTGTGGTATGGTCAGGACAGAGAAACTGAAGTGAAAAGGAAAGCCAGCCCTGGCTCATATTACTCCTAACCAAAACATGGTTTACTGCTATGCTGATTAGTGTGTCTAATCATTTTTCATGCTTCTGAATGTGATTTAGGTCCATTATACAATTTAAAAATTATACTTGACTTTAAATTTTTTAAAAAACATATTTCATAAGCTTTGTTATCCTGCAGGGTACAGGGTACCATACAGTCAAACACAGTTTTACTTCAGACCTGAATTAGTGGAATTAGATGTAACTGACGGAGTATTCCATAAAACATTATTTAAAATGCATTGGTGATAAGGTTTTGTGCAGCACATAACAGTCGTAACATGTAGCTGAGAAGAGCTGGATTGTGTTATAATCATTCGTGAGCTACGTTTGTAGAACAAAATTCTGCTAATTAAAAATCCAAGTTAACTTTTATGTTACTTTCTACCTAATTTGAGAAGGACAGAAAACTTCATATTAAAAAAAAAAGATGCATGTCACATCTGGTTTGCTGAACTGATAGGAAAAATAAACATTGCCATTGAAATGCAGGTAGTTTTACTTCATACGCTTAATAAATATATGCAAAAAAGTAGGTCTTCTGTACATTAAGTAAGCATGACATTAAATTGTGTCTGCTAACTAGTGGATCTTCCAACCCATCACAGATATATCACTTTCTTTTTATCACATGTTCTGATTGTACTACTTGACACTACATGTGCTCTTTACAGCTCAGAGACCAAAATCATCCCTTACCTTCCTACTGTCTTTCAAAGCTCGGTTGCGGAAAACAGTGCTGAACTACAGATGAGAGAAATCACTGTAAAGAAATCAGTAGGTCCTAGAACTATCCTTCTGAAATGAAGACTGGAACAGCATGGTGTATACTGCATCTCTGAGGCAGGAAAACAAAATGAAATGGAGGAAGTAAAGACGGGGAAAGGAGAGATGGGAAAGGTGCTGGGACTGTGTTAGTTTAAGGAATTGTTAGATGAAGCAAAGTATACCATGAGATTATAAGAAGAAGAACTTTGTTGAAAAGGAAATCAAATTCCTGCAGCTAGTACAACAGGAAGAAAGGACTTAGAAAATAAATGGAAACACATCTTATATATAAAAGGTCTATCTCAAACTTATATTTTTCTGGAGAAAAGAGAGAATGCAGACTAAAATATGAGACTGCTGGAAAAATATACTTATTGCAGAGACTGTGTCTTCTTAGCAAATGACATCCTGAAGTAGTAGAATCCTATCTTGAGCTGTGTTTGCTGTTTCGATATAAAACCTCTGAAGCAAAAGCTCTAATACGCTGAATGACATCCACAACAAATGTATTTTGTTTTGTCAAAAGTATTCCCTGTATTTACGAAAAGTCTGCTTAGAAGCCTCTGATTTATTGTGTGTGTGCGCGCATGTGTGTGTGTGTGTGTGTGTGTGTGTGTGTGTGTGTGTGTGTGTGTGTGTGTGTGTGTGTGTGTGTGTGCGTGTATGTATGTGTATACATATAAAACTAGTAATACAACTTAAATTCTTACAACATATGTAAGGAGAATTTTAAACGTTAAATCAAAACAGTTTAGCTTGCAGGAGTGCAGTGTTTTAAACTCTCACAGGGCAGCTTTTTCCAGAATAAAGTTAAACAAATACTGTAGTCACAGAAACTGTCAAAATTATGGAAACTGCTATTACAATTATAACTGCAGAAGTATTTTTTTACGGTAGGTTATGATTAAGAGGAATATTACACCAAGTAACTAGAAGCTATGTTCCTAATAACTATAAGTGTAATAATAAATCTAAGTGCAAGCACTACAGAAACCACAGAAGTTGTTTCTACGCAACTAATCTTCCAAGGACAGCTTTTTTATATAATCAGAATAAAATCGGCTAACAAATGTTTAAAATGATGTTACTATTTACCATGTGTCCATGGAGAGCTACTGTAGCTGGAAACCTTCCTAAATATCAATGTCTCATAAGGTCTTAGATCATGTTCATGCCAACAAAAATATGCTGAAACATCTAATAAGCTTAATTTCAAGTATCTATACTTCTGAGTAGAAAAATGCCCTTGCAGTACCATAATTGATACGTCTAATACTGAAAGATCAGAGTGGGGTTAATGAGATTCTAGTGAATTATTCAATATTCTTTAAGTGACTGTGTCTGTTAAGACTTCAAGTAAGAAGTGAGTGTTTGTCATGTCTCCACATAGTTTGTTTGTGGATACTTCCCACAGTTTATAAAACAGACCACATGAATAAATCCCTCATAGCCAAAAAAATCTCATCTTATGAAAGCAGTGATAGTGGCAGAAGTACAAAATCAAGTCACATATTTTGCTTGCCGGATGAGTGCCTGGCTTAGTATCATTCTAAATTATGCAGTGTTATGTTGGTATCAACTCAGTTCCTGGCAGTCATGGTAGGAATTCCTCTAAAATTAGTTTCAAATTGTTATGCAAACCAGATAGAGGAAGGGAAACGCATGTTTTGCAGAGTTTTTTAAGTTCTGGATGGTTTGTTATTGCTACTATAACCCTGTCACTGGTGTTCTCTCCTTTTACAGCAGCTGCTCTCTTGGTGCCTGTATTGCTCATGCCACAGTTCTGTCAAATTCTCAGGAAGAGAATGTGATCGTTATCAAGGAAGACTTCTGGCAGTTTTTCTAACCGCGTGCTTCTGTCTTCCTTATTTTAAGAGCTATCATAATATCACAGTATTTGACTGTTAAAATAAAGGGCTGACATGATTTTGCACTCTCTATTCTGCTGCAGCTATGTCTGTCTGCTGCATAACTGTAATTATACAACGACCCCCCCCCATTAATATTCAAAAATGTGCACGCTGATTGGTCAGCATGCACATTGTAAATCAGTTATAGTAATGGAAAAAAGGTCCGGTCGCCCGGACTTTTTCAATTACTATAACTCTTTTTTTAAGCAACGGAGAACGCAAGATCTCCGTTGCTTCATACTGTCTCGCTATGTTAAATGAGTTTAACATAGCGAGACAGCTTTAAAAAAAGCAACGGAGATTCTAAGTTGCTTTTTTTAAAGCTGTCTCACTATGTTAAACCCATTTAACATAGCAAAACCATTTGTAAAAAGCAACGGAGATCTTGCTTTCTCCATTGCTTTTGTCCACAGCTCTGATGTAGTGCTTAGGCATATGCATGCACAGTACATCAGAACTGCTGCAGAATACCAGACAGCTGCAGAAGGGCAGCAAGGAGGCATTATACAATGCCATTATTTAAGAAAAGTAATTATTTTTTTTCTTAAATAATGTCATTATATATAATAACCACTTCTGGGTGTGGGTAATGCTGGATTTACCCACGGTTGGCTTTGTTTGGCCACTCGGGCTTCGCCCTCATGACCAAACCACACCAACCGTGGGTAAATCCAGCATTACCCACACCCAGGCGTGGGTTATTGCTATAATATACATTTGGAAAATTCTATTTTTATCTTGTATGGTGAACGTAGTGTCCGAAAAGCTAATGCTCAAAGCTGATTATCCCATGGAGAATTTTACAACTGGTGGATATTGTTGAACTAATTTCTATACTATATAACTAAATTATGAACAAATTCCCAATAAAATAGACATCAGCAACTAGTCTGAGTGTCCTTTGTCTTAAAAATTCTTATAGATCTACAGTAAGAAGATTTGCATATCTCAGTTACCATGATCTGAATTTGTTTCCCATTATAGTTGAAACTATTAAAAACATTGTAATCTAGTTTCTGCACAGAATAAAGACATGTAATAATGCCTCATGCTGTGGGCTGTATAGTATACAAGACCCATGGTAGTGAAAGCTGTGTCAGCTGGTAAGTTATGATAACATCCCACAATGCAGAGAAGGCAAACAGTTTCATGAATACAACTATCCTTTCTTATGACGTACGGCATCTGAATTGTTTAGAGACCCAGAGATTCCTTTTGTCTAGGCTCTATCACCTGACACTGCTACTCTTCCTTGGTTGCTTGGTTTATGGACTTGTGGCAGCAAGCACAATGTTCCAGGCATAAGCTGGGTGATGCAGAAACGAAAGCACTTTGTCTTAGATGGCTTTGAATTGAGTCAAAAAGGTCACTTAGCACTTTTTTAATATTTGGGTGGATCGCTGAATTTTCTACAATAGGTATGATCAGAAAGCTGTCTTTTGACTCACAAATGTGAGTCACTTGAAAAAGACTATCACAGGCCCTTTATCACCCTTTTTATGTTAACAAAATTACTTACTGCACTTTATATCTGAAGTCTGCCTTTCCAACTGCAATTAACACTGAAGTAGTCAATTTAGTTGACTAGTTTGCATGAAACATACTCATGGAGTACAACTGTCTGAATTTTACTCATAATTATTGAATCTTTACTGTCAGTGTTATCTACATGTTTTTGCCACTCAAGAAAGAGTTAAGCAAACTTACAAGGATTTATAAAGGTTGCCACAAAGTGTACACTATGTGTAAACTTTATGTATACTTTTTGAATTCAAGAACAGCTCTGCCACAATGCTTGTGCTGTCTACTCACTCAGAAAGGTTGCACTAAATGTACACATAGTGTTAATTTTGTTGTAAGCTTTATGAATCTGCCCATTTGTGAAAGTATATATAATTCCTTTATTTGTATCTCTGAAATCAAAAATGTACAGACATAAGTTGCTCACAAGGGCTCACCATCTGCCATCAGACTCGTCCAAGCAGTGGATGCTATTTTGCTGTGCCAGCTACAAAGTGGCTGCAGGAGATGACTGTTTCTACTTCAGTATCAATTGCTTTATCCTCAAGTTGGAAAGAGAGACTCTTTAGACTACAGTAATGATCATCAATATAGACTGCCAATTCTTAGGGTGGACACCCATATTGTGTTTTTTTTCTGTAACATCTAAACAAACTTTTAAAGTACTCTACCAAATGTATCACTCGAAAATGCACAGACATTTGGTAACTTGGCATTTCATATTTTTTGATTTATTTGTCTGTCTATTTGACAAAGTCTGACACAATGCGGCCATCTAAGATAAAGGTGGAGAAAGTAAGCAATGGCAGTATATTTCTCAGGTTTTAAATTCATACTGTTATTTTGTTTCATTGTATGAAAGGAAGCAAGGATATTTTACAGATAGCTCTGAGTGTATCTTTGCTTAAAATATTTCTGACTGTTGTTAAGTATGTCAGGTGCTGTTGGAGTATTTGCTCAGAACAGCACTCCTCAGATCATTCTCTTGGTGCTCTGAGCAAGTTGAAAGTGTCCTGCAAGGATACTGTCACTTTCAGACTGACACTCATTGCTTTTCTACTGCAATTTGTATCTGAGATATATATATATATATATATATATATATTTTTTTTTTTTTTTTTAAAACAGGTTTGAACCCTTCAAAAATAAGAAATTCAGTTGTAAGAAATATTTTACGTCTGACAATAAAGACATTCTCAGGCTGAACCACTTCAGTGATGTATCTCTTGTACAATATTAAAGACTGCTGCAGCCTCTGATATCTGACATACTGATTTAAGTCATTATAGTATTGTCAGGATTTCAGATTAAGGACTAAGCACTATTTTAGTATTGACTTAAGACTTTTAAATGTTTGTTGCAAATTAAAAACAAAAACTACTTTGATGATTTCTTTAAATGAGCAGTCTAATGATAGTAATAATAAAATTATCTTTGCATTCCCTTCCCCAAATGGTAGTATCGTAGCGTAATGCAGTTTGAAATGCAATTCTCTCAATTTTGAAAAATGTTTTAAAGACTAGTGTACATAGCCGGTTTTAGGCACCAGCGAACCCTGCAGTCGCTGGGGGTCCCCTGTTCCCTGGGGGCCCCCAACCGCAGCAAGTTATCATATCCTCATATTTTGTCACATGTCTGAAAAACCAACAAAAGCTAGTACAGCAGTCTTGTACACTTAATAAACCACAAGGGTAATAACTCGTATTTATATCTCCCTTAAAGTTCAAAGATATTTCTGGTTGTAGTAACAGTGTTTTGTCAAGTAACAGGCATCAGAATTCCATTAAATATTTTACCACTGACATAAGGCCCCTGGCTTAGTTAAACCCTGCTTTTGAACATTTTCTCCACTAAAACTAACTACATAGCCAGCTTTAGGTCCCTGCAAAACCATGGCTGCAGAGGGCCCCTTAATCATCTCTGACTGTGTGGGGTCCCACAAAAGGTGCTTCTGGATGGGGAAAATGAGGAAGAAAAATTTATTAATTTCCTAATTATGCTCTTTAACATGAACGGGGCTATGATATGACCGTTAGGATGAAGCTGATAATGA
Source organism: Protopterus annectens (assembly GCF_019279795.1). Lineage (NCBI taxonomy): Eukaryota > Metazoa > Chordata > Ceratodontiformes > Protopteridae > Protopterus > Protopterus annectens. Next base: position 717,745,673 of record NC_056744.1, read on the forward strand.
ACATGAACAATATAAGCACTAGAGGGATCAGCAACCCAGAGTGACTTTCCTCAGTGCAAACTTTGGATTTTAAAAAGAGCTGATGCTTCCGATCATCAGGTAGTTTTATAAATAATACCAGAACACCAGATACTATAACTCTCAATTTCTTTGCTTAAGAATTCAGTACAATCCCAAAAATAATATAATAAAGGCTCAGAATCAGGAATATGTTTAAATATTACTCTAATTCACTTAAAAAGTTACTAGAATAACATGTTTTGCATCAGCGTGTATTTTTGGACAATAAGTATAAAACTCAGATGTCTGGATTGATTGACTGTTTGTAATCCTGAATGATTTACCAGCAAATCAGACGTTTTACGAAGAATAAAGCAAAGGTATGAACAAAATCAGGGAAGGTCTGTGAAAGTAGGGACAGTGACAGGTATGCATTACACCTCAATGAGATAAATCTTACCGCTTCTGCTATTTGACGACTGCTAAACAGCAGTGACTGATCTGGTGTGGCAGTACCAGTGTTGCACAATGTGTTGCTGTTTGCTGAAATTAAGTAAAAAACTAGTACTGCTGTGGCGTGTGTGTGTGTGTGTGTGTGTGTGTGTGTGTGTGTGTGTGTGTGTGTGTGTGTGTGTGTGTGTGTTTGTGTGTGTATGTAAAAAATATCACTGATTTTTATCTGTGCATGCACCCAATAATGCCAGGGCACAGACAATATTCTTCTGTGTATTAGTAAAAAATGTACCTAACAAGTAATTATATTTTAAAAGTAAGACATAACATATACCACAGAACATTCAGACACTTAGATATTCTTGGAGTCTGGTGGCCTCCACTCGCCAGATTGTCTAAATGGATAATGGGGACTCCCTTAATCATCCTTGACTCTGTGTGTCCCCCACCCCCCCACCCCCCACCCCCACCAAAGCTGTTGCTGGTTGGAGAAAAATGTACCAATTTTCTGAATATGCTGTTTAACCTGAATGGTGCTGAGATATGACCCTTTTAGGATAAAGCTGATAATAGCCTCTGTTTGCAATGACACCCATTCTAAAACCAGCCCTGCTCAAATGTGTATGTACATAAAGCTACTACGGGTTATAAGGGGCTGGAGATTGTGTGGTTATTACATCTTTAATTTTCATCATAGTCAAACCTTAGAGGTGTGCACATGAAGTCATTATAGGTTGTGTTTGAGCTGAAGGCAGTGTTTCTCACAGACCTCAGAGGTGTACAAAGAAGGTTACTATAGCTTGTGTAAGAGAGGTGTACAGTCTAGGAGCAACAAATTTGAATATATTACTGAAATCATTCTCACAATCACTTATCAGGTACATATACATGTGGCTGCCTTTGAGGGCTAGGGGTGAAGAACATGCTATGTATATGTATATCAGTAGTCACTTGAAATGTATGACTAAGGCAATTTAAATCTCTGCTTTCATCACAGTCTAACACCACAGGGATGCATAGGCAGTGACTGTCTTTTGTAGGGGGTTAGGGAGGTAGGCAGTATTTCCAGATAAGACTTAAATATTCTCACAACTACTGGCTTGTTAGTTTACAGCAAGCTACAATTTTGTCAGCTTTGAAAATTAAGTCTTGGGCACAACTTATGTCTTCCTTGAAAGAAAAAAATAAGACTGAAATTCTTTTTTTTTTCATGATTTTTTGTTTAGGCCACTATTGGAGTAAAATGTTCAGAAAATGCTCTAAAATGCATCCCAGGCCATCTGTAAACCTGTGGCTTCCTGGGCCCTGGTTTGAGTTATTTCCTAAATGGTTATTACTGGGCTGTCTTGTTCAGTGAAGGTGTGTTGAAAGGATGCAAGGAAAATTAAAGCTGAACCACAACAGTGAATTTCTTTCCTTAATCATAATTTCTGTTCAAGCCATTCTTGGATGAAAAGGTTGTGTAAAATGCACTTAAGAGCATATAGAAAGTTATAGCTTCTTGAAAAAAGCTGAGAGTAAGACAAAATGTGAGAAAAGGAAGAAAAAAGTAATGTGTATGGTATGGGGAGCCCAAAAGGAGTGGGAATCAGAGGAGAGGACTGGAGGGTGTGTCTGCATGCATGCGTGTGTGTGTGTGTGTGTGTGTGTGTGTGTGTGTGTGTGTGTGTGTGTGTGTGTGTGTGTGTGGAGTGTGAGTGATGTAGGCCCAGTCATCATTTCACTTTAAGTCCAGACCTCTACATAGACTTGTTGCAATGTATCATTGTTGCAACTAAGTGCCAGTAACTGTAACTGCCCCCTTTGTTAGACAGCTCAACATAGTGAATGGGTATACATGCATTTGAGTGAACGGCTGATGTCCAAATGCGAACATCTCGAAAGCAGAATCCGAAGATCGCAAAATGTCGAATCTGCAGATACCGAACTCGGAATTACCAAACGCCGGCCAGGCTACTATTCCCCCCTCTCAACCCATAGTAGTGCTTGTTGCTGTGGTTGTGCAATCAGAAATTTCAAATTTGATGTTGCGCGTAACATTACGAGCATCTGCAATTATGAGTTTCAACATTACAGTTTGGAATTATGACAGATCGACCTTCGGTCAAGTGACCAAACACATGCATTCCTAGTGAAAGTGTGGTACATAAGCCTGTTGTAATGTAAGAGCTTGTAGCTGCAGGTCTGTCTGTGGATACTACTCCTAAAGGGTTGCTTAGGATGGATGGCATTGATAGGATGATACTTATACTGGAAGTGCCTAGGGGGCCCCCGACTTGACATTTGCTGGGGGCCCCCAAAATGCTAACACCGGCCCTGCTAGTGTATATTATTGCCTTTCAAATGTTAGTGTCTCTCTATTACTGTTGTTTGCAC